>NC_049983.1:6482090-6569015 GCF_000003815.2 Branchiostoma floridae
AACCCCCAAGATTCGGTCGCACCCAGTGTATTAAATCCACATAGTCAGGACACTACCAGGATCTATCTGACTTAGAACATGGCCATCTTTCCGAAGCAAAAGACACTTTTTTAGTCATTAGAAACATGCAGTTTGTTTTCCTAGCAAGCGAACAGACAGGCTATATTCTTCTCCTATTTCCCATTCATGACCCTGGTGATGGCGCCTCACACCTTTCCTCATGAGGCTTGTGTGAAATTCATGTCTGGTTTTACAACACTTTTTTGCACCACAATGCCATTGTTCTGTGGGTGTATGTCAGATCAATCCCAGTTCCCAACCTGACCTCAAATGAGCAGGACGTGGCATGTCTTGGAGGCCCATTTTCTCGAGTATGTTCAGCCGTTTTCACAGTATGTTCAGGCGAGTTCCGTACACAGCCCGACACGTCTGAGTTCCAGTTCGAGCTGGTGTAAAACGTTTTGCTGCAGCATGGTGGCATCTCTGCCGAACTGTTCTGTAGTTTTGATCCTGACCAGTTCTTGCCAGACAGACCGGCCGACGTCGCTGCCTCCTCCCCCATTTCATTCGCCCTGCTGGAGCAACTGTTCTGACGAGCTGTCCTGTTCCCAGTTTGACCCGTTCCTGGTAGACCACATCATGCATTATCTTCCTGCATTTTTAGTTTGTTTCTCGTTTATGGAAGTATTGATCGTTTTGATCAATTTAACTCACATGTTTTTATGTAGCATCTCTACTAGTTTTTCTTTACCATCTTGGAGCCTGTTCCCTAGCTTGATGTATCCAAGGAGGTTATATTTTTCATGTCTTTGAAAGTTTGATCAAGGAGCTTTTATCATAAAAGCTCCTTGGTTTGATGCAACGCTGTTTGTACATTTTCTTGTTACAAGAAACTCTTTATTATTGTCTTGTTCGTTTTCTGACTTTCTTTCATGATCGTAAGAATTTCCTTTGTTTATGTTATGAATAAAGATGTTCAGTAACATAGGTTGATTTGCTGTTTCCCTTTTTGTTGATTCTTTAATTGCTTTTATTTGCATGAGAAAGGTGGGCGTCTCCAACTTAGTCAATTTATTCGTTGGTTGGTACACCCCTACCCCAAGGGAGACCATTCAGTTGAATGGTGGTCGTCTCCAACTTAGTCAATTTATTCGTTACTTAGTACACCCCTACCCCTAGGGACACCATACTATGTGGATATAGTCACAAGAAATACTCGCTCCTGATTGGCTGAGGAAAGATGGCCATGTTCTAAGTGGATATAGTCACAAGAAATACTCGCTCCTGATTGGCTAAGGAAAGATGGCCATGTTCTAAGGTGTGATTGCCGTTGTACTTACAACAGTCATGTTTACAATTGGTAGCTCAAATGTCCGTAGCTTGAATCCACACACGGCCTCTGGTCACTATAAGACCTCAGAACTCGAAGAGATTCTCCGTACCAACAAAATCTCTGTAATGGGCATCACTGAAACATGGCTACACCATGGTATTCTCCCCAACGACATCAACATCCCAGGGTATAGCACAATACACCGTAAGGACAGACAGGGCAAAACAGGAGGAGGCGTCGCCATCCTCATTAGTGACACTCTACCCAGTAAACGTAGAGTTGACTTAGAAACGCGTACGTGTGATTCTAACTGGGAAGACGTATGGGTCGAGGTCACTGTGGCGGGCAACAAAGTTCTTGTCTCATGTGTCTACAGACCACCAGTTGCCCCGGATAGCTTCTTTGACCAGTTCGAAACCTCCATCTCTAAAGTTGCTACGGAAAAAGGCACTATAATTGTTATTACCGGGGACTTTAATTGTCACCATACGGACTGGGGTGATACATCAACTGACAATAATGCACTTAACCTTGTAGACATCATAGAGAGGTACGGCCTGTACCAGTGTCAACACCAGCCAACCCGATGTACCCCTACATGCCAAAGTACACTTGACCTCATGATACTGTCTGACCCGTCTAGAATCGACGACATGTCTACCCTAGCACCTGTCGGAAATTCTGATCATGCTGTTATAACTTGTAGACTTAACCTATCTATTCCTACTGTGCACCCTACTAGAAAACATGTTTGGTACTATAACCGTGCGGATTTTGATGTATTTAGGTCTGAACTAAGTAAGATCAATTGGAATTCATGTATGCATGGCTCTATTGATGAGAGATGGAATAGCTGGAAGGCTAAGTTCTTAAATGTTGCAAAAAACACCATCCCCAGCAAGAACATCAAGGCTACAGCTCCACGTAAACCCTGGGTAACCTCTGAATTACTGGAGGCTATCCAACACAAAACCGAACTGTACAAAACTTTTAAGTCTTCGCCATCCAATGAAAATTGGAATAGTTACACAAAGGCCAAAAACCGCCTGACTAAAGACCTTCGCCAAGCCGAGGCTGGATACTACGCTGCCGTTAGCGAGAGACTGAAAACTGCTGAAGGTGCTCGTCAGTTCTGGTCTGTTCTCAAACAGGCAACTGGGAAGGGCAAGTCTGCAATCCCGGCTCTCTCTGCGAACGGCTCAGTGGTGGCTAAGGACAAGGACAAGGCTGAACTGCTAAACGACATCTTCGTCAACGTTACAAGTGAAGCAACCCACCCTGACTGTACCAGACGACTTCCTCGGTTCACCAATAAAGAACTAAACACAATCGTAGTGTCGGTGGAGGAAGTCCAACGCACCCTACAAACACTCCAGTCCAACAAGGCCCCTGGTCCTGACGGGATTTCAAACAGACTGCTTAAGGAGGCAGCACCTATCATCTGCGCCTCCCTGTGCGAACTGTTTAATTTTTCCTTGTCAACCGGCCAGTTCCCTTTAGAGTGGAAAAGGTGCAACATCTCACCGGTCTACAAGAAGGGTGATCGCACTAATCCCTCCAACTACCGGCCCATCGCCTTACTTTCTACAGTTCCCAAGGTCTTGGAGAGACTTGTTCATAATCACTTGTACGCTTACCTTATGAACAACAACCTGATTAACGTCAACCAGTCAGGCTTCAAGAAAGGAGACGGAACAGTACTGCAGCTCATGCGGCTTGTTGACGAATGGGCCAAGTCCATTGACGATCCCAACATTGCCTGCACTGCCGCTGTCTTCCTGGATGTCCGTCGAGCATTCGACACCGTGTGGCACGATGGTCTCACCTACAAGCTCTCCCGTTACGGTGTTAAGGGAGCCCTCAACATGTGGGTTGCAGACTACCTCACGGGCCGACAACAACGAGTTGTGATTAACGGCGTGGCGTCCTCCTGGGGGCACACTAAGGCAGGAGTCCCACAAGGAAGTATCCTAGGACCGCTCCTATTCCTTGTGTACATTAATGACATCAAAGACCTACCTTGTTCCTCAAACATCAATTGCTTCGCTGACGACACGTCGCTTTCCAAGTCCGGACCGACAGCTCAGAAAGTGGCCAGCACAACAAACACTGACCTTCAACATGTCTCCACCTGGTTCGTTGACTGGGGCCTTGAGCTCCATCCGGACAAGTGCAAGGTCATGTGTATAAAGTCCCCTCGAAGTAAAGTACAGCTACCTACAATCTACATAGCTGGACAGATAGTTGAACAAGTGCCGTTCTATACTCACCTGGGCACCACCATCCACCAGACCTTACGTTGGACTGAACACGTCCAGACTACATCTAACAAGGCCAGGAGAACTCTGGGATTCCTGTGGAAACTCAGAGGCAAGCTATCCCGGGAGGCACTAGAGATGGCGTACAACACGATGGTTCGACCAAAACTGGAGTACGCCTCTGTACTGCTAGGGGACCTGGCTTCTTCATCCAGCAAGATGTTGGAGCGAGTTCACTACCAAGCCGCCTGCCTTGTCACCGGGGCCGCTAGACGAACACCATCAAGCGTCGTCATGCAAGAACTTGGATGGGACAGCCTAGCAACTAGAAGACATTCCCAGTCCATGGTTCTCATGTATAAACTGGTGAATGGCTTAGTCCCTCCTCACCTGCAACCGCTGATACCCACCACAAGAGGCGAGCACAGAACCACACGCCTACGGCTTCGCAACTCTACCCATCTCCACATACCACGCTGCAGGACCCAGACTTACCAGTCAAGCTTCATTCCGCACGCTTCCCGCCTCTGGAACGATCTTCCCCAGGCAATAAAGCAAGCTGGTAGTCTCAGATTGTTTAAACGAAGACTGGCAAACTGGACTGACTGATTGTTACCCAGATTTATAGATTGTATTGTAATTTTAAATTGTATGCAATGATTGTACAGTATTTCAACAATTGTACAAATTGATATGTATGTATGTATTCATGTGTGGGCCACGACACCAGCATATCGCTGCCTGTGTCCCACGTGTATTGTATTGTTTGCAATTCCAATAAATCAATCAGTCATTTCCACAAATGGAGTGGCTGGTTGATATGTTAGAAAAAAGTTAGAAAACCAAAACAAAACATGATATTATTCCGTCACAATAATATTTTGGAACGATTCTATATCTACTACGGCTACGTGTAAGTCAACACACTACTTAGTACTTTCCTGTGCTGAAATAACTCAAACAAATCTTTGTATCGGTGGACGTGGGGACTTGAAACCTTGCTGGTGAGTTTCTCTTACAATCAAGTAAAGAAGATATGTCATGTATTATTTTCTAATGATCGAGTGATAACGTTAGAGTTCATTACTTTATTTTAGAGGTCGCCGAAAGGTTCCAAAACATGGAAAGATAGAATATCTTTGTTTGCATAGCATTATACGCTTTGTATGAACTATCACGCTTGTTCAAATTAAGAACTCAATATATGTTGATTTATCAATCTTATGTGCTTCATTATGTTATCACGATTATGTAAATGTGCTAGCGACCCCAGGAAGGAACCCTGAGGAACGCTCAGTGCTCAGTGGAACTTAGGTTAGTAAGTTCCATAACTGTTTCTGTAGCAAAGTATATTTCTACAGGGTAAGTTGCTAGCGCTTCCCCTTTAACTTACTTGAGGCACCAGGACCAAAATTTTACTTCCCTCCCAAAAGACTGGTGCAGCCCCAACCGAAATGCCATTCCCAGGATTTGAACTTGAGTCTCCCAGTTATCAACCAATTGGAACACAACTACGCGCACCCAACTACGCTGGGAATAGTTATTCAACTATAGGGAGCTCGAGAATAATTGGCAGCGTAGGTTGGGCAGTATAAGGTGACATTTGCCCCCGTATTAACAAGGGAGAAATGTGTCCCTTGATCCCACGGACTGACTCCTGGCCAATTATTCACCCTATTTTGCCGTATTGAGGCACTGACACCGTATCCATGAGGCCAAGTTGATTTGGTTATATAGATTCTTTAATTTTTTGTTCTTTCACATCACTTCTTTGACTTCGGGACTGTTTGTGGCATTCAATCACATTACCAGCCATTTTTCGATATCTTGTTTTTGTGGTTGACGATGTATATATTTGCCCACATTTTGAAGCTGCTTCGTACGATTAACAACATATATAGTTGACAGCATTTTGGGGGAAACGGCCAAAAATTGATGCTCGTGCGGATGTCATCACTATGATATAATCAAATCAACATTCAGAAAGGCCTAGCGTAGATCACTGGAGTGTAGTGCATCTAAAAGTCAGTTACTCAGATGATCGGTTCTCCAAAATGATCGCTTTTTTAAACCGCAGTTATCGTTGAATCATAGTTTTATCTGATTTTCCCCTGCAAATGGACCTGATTAGAATGTCATGCGGTTGAATTTGGACTCCCACTGTACTGTCATATCTCTAGGTATGTGGATTTCCTTTGCTTCAAAAAATGAATATATAACGTTACATCATACCTAAAGCGCCGAATATAAATTCATTCCAAGCCCTACCCTTAGTACAATCAAAGACCACTTGGTAACGTGGCTGAATTTGTTAACTCCGTACATCGTACATCGTACACCAACCCTGCCTACCTGTACGAAGTTAGATTTGTTAAGTTCGTACATCGTACATCGTACACCAACCCTGCCTACCTGTACGAAGTTAGATTTGTTATCTTCGTACATCGTACATCGTACACCATCCCTGCCTACTTGTATGAAGTTAGATGACGTCACCTAAAACTTCCGAAGTTTACCGATTACGGTCTATATCTACCTTTAACTTCGTACAAGTTCGTACAACTTCGTACAAACTAACTTCGTACATTTACCCCATTCCTGGACATACCTCTGAATTTGAAGGTATTGGACGCTAACGGTTTCCAGATAAAACGGCAGTACGAATTTTTGTTGCAAGGAAACTCCTATCGTTTGGTAATTGTTGGTTACTAGTCGGACGATAGGAAGCTTATTACGCAACACGCTTTCTATGATGATTGCGTACTTTTCGGAACCGAACGTGGCTCCCATGAATGCATATAAAGGGACTGGCCCGTTTTAAATCAATTGTTCGACTCAAAAGTTACAGCATTCTCTAAAGATTGTACCCAAGTATGTAACGTTAAATGATTACTTCGGCTATCTTCATACCAAACGTTAAGCCCATCTTGAGTTATTGAAAATTTGAAATATGGCCCCAGTAGCATCCAGAGGGGCCAAACTTACAACACTTTACTCTCTTTCCGAAGAGGTATACAACGGTAAACGTTACCTCTATAAAAGCACGACCATACATATAAGCATGTTCAGAACACAGACATATTTCTGCAATACCTTAGAATGCCTTAGAAAGCCACTAGGAGCCCTAACCCATTATTGAACTTGACCATCATTTTCTCGACCCCCACACACCTACCAAATATCATCAGAATCAAAAGCTGAGAGTCCCGAGTTGTGCTGTTCACAGGCACACATAACAGACAGACGGCACCAAAAACATAGCAATCTTGGCGAAGATAATAATAAGAGCGGTGTACCAGAAACTCGTCCATCCATATCCATACCATGCTCCTATACTTAACGGCCTTTCCCCTGTCATCTTTTGATCGGCTAAGCAATAAGTCGCCGGTCGGCTTGGGGCGCTCGCACATTCATAACAACCAATGGTGTGCTGAGAACATGTGCACAACACAGAAACAACACCATCGCGTTACCTAGGCAACCGTGGAACCCGAATCGTTCGAAATTCGGTTCTAGAACCCTGACAGAAAACCGTCGTGTGTTGCGAGCGTTCGAACGTGAGGTAGATTGTGCTGTAGTGATTGTTAGAGTAAACGTTACCGAAGTAACGTGTTATGTTTTTACATGTTGTTCGGGCAGGTATATGGTGATGTCCTTGAGCAAGATGATACACAGAAGGATGTACGCAAGACGTCTTCGGTACTGAAGAAGGAGTCTCCTTGAATCGCAGGTAAGGTCTTAGATGTTGAAACGCACCATATATAATATGGCTGTGTTGACCTCTTATATTGCGGTCTTACAAAAAGCAGACAATCGTAAATTTCGGTCAACGGTCTGAGCTCAAATCTATGTCAGTAATCAGTAGTACGAGTATACTACTGTAAAATTTGAAATATTCGCGTGGATTTGATTTCACGCTAGGGTTCATGCAGGGTTCTACTGTTAATGGGGGAAATGTTTGCATTCTTTTTTAGTTCGCGGCAAAGAGAAAATGATCTAACGCGAATATTTCCCCTTCGTCTAAAGTGCAATCCACATATCTAGCACGTGGAAAATTAAGGATCTCAAACATGTAATATTTAGTCGCACCCCGTTGCTACTATACACATTGTGCAAACTGAGAAACATTGTTGAAATCATTGCAAAGAAATATTTGAGTAAATCCAACTTGTCGGCTCTTAGAGACCGCCGAACTGTAAGAAATGCACTTTGAATATTTTGATTTGTGATATACCCTGGTTTTTACTTAATTGTGTGCCACAATCTTCGACGTTAAGAAAGTTCAAATTGAAAGAATGAAAAGGTAGTGCGACTGAAACTGACGTTCATACCGTTGAAAGAAAGAGACGGCGCGACAAACGGATTTGTTTTCACAAGGGAATTCCCTTTTGATATATACAATCCTAACTGCGGCTATAACGTTAGCCAGTTGCTATATTTTCTATGTTTTTATGTCTTTTGTCCTACATTTTCACTAGTCATATTTACTTTTAACATTATTCATACCTAGCTTTTGCTAACGACAAAACAGTGTACATACTAGTTCACTTTTGTTCGTGTGGTAACCTATGTCCGTTTTTCTAACAACAGATTATTGAGGGATATCAAGTTAACGGACGGTGGTTTCAGACTGCAATATTGTAACGATTGCAATTTGAAGCCACTGTCCGTTGACTTTTAATATCCTTGCAAACGCTGGTTCAAAAAACAACCCCTCTGATAAAGATGAACTAGTCTTAGACTCTGTTACAGACTACACTGATCAGTTTTATCCGAACTACTTCTGTTACCTGCCAGCTTCTGATTGCTTGTTGAAAATAAATGTATGCCCAGAGGCAAGAGCTACCCGCTTGCCATTCTTTCGAGGAAAGCTCATTCATACTGTAACTGCACCATTGTATAAACAGATGCCAAGGTCCTTACAACTCGAACCATTGATTCAAAAAACAAACGGCCACTTAAAAACCGAGCACAGCTTCCTGCCTTACAATTAATCCTTCGATTCATATGACTGTCACAGCTGGCACGAGGGCTAGGGAAAATTGTTTCCGGTAACTCTACCAGAGTGACTACGCTGGCTATTATATAGGAAGAATAATTTGCCAGGGGAGATTTTGCACTCTTATAACATATTAAGACTTTGAAATATAAGAATGCGTAGTAAACATTGTACTCATTCGTTACTCTGTGACCGGAGGGTAACCTCCATAGACAGAGTATTGTGATCGGTGAATGTGATGAGTGTTTGCATTCTGTGTCTCTATGTTCCGTTTCGTCTGAAGTTTGGCATGTCATTTGCACTCAGTGTTACAACATATTCTGATTATGAAATTGATGGTCACACGCAAATCCAATCCAGAGGATGTTGTCCATAAATTTAAGTCAGTATGGCCTTACGGAATCAAGCGGCAGTTTTATTCAAATCATGTGGGAGAAGACAGATGGAAAATCTTAAACCTTTTTATTCCTTTCCAAAAAGCAATTCAGGAGTACCCAAAGGGACTGTTTTTTATTGTAGGCTTTAGCCATATAATTTGAGTAGAAAACGTGTGGGAATGTCAATAGATGAACAGGGTATGTAAACATATAAAACTACCAAGTACAACGCATATGGCAATTTGGTTAGTGAATGAGTCAGCTGTAAGTTCTAGAGTTGTGTACCTAATACCTGTACCCTTACCTGTAAAATAGATTAGGTCCAGGTCCGGTGGTCCTGAACACACAGAGTATGGTATACAGAACAATAGATTCTTCATTTTTGTTCTTTTACATTTTCTTATTTGCCTGGCCTTTGTAATTCGTATTTTACGATATTAGTGTCCGTTTTCCGATATTTTTTGTAATATACGGCATATATCTGCTCAGTTGGTAGCTGCTTTGTACAATTTACTTGTACAGTACTGTATACAGTATGGCCGAAAAATTGGTGGAAGCGGACAAAAATTTATGAACGCATGGATGCCATCCGTATGATCAAACCAACATGGCCTAATGTAGCAATGTAGCAAAAACAACGCCATGGCAACGGACATATAGACTTGTACAGTCGTGACCAGACAGATCTCAGCTGTCTACTGTCTGGCAAATCTTTCATCCTCTCTTGCATAATTTCTCATTAGTCCAGCCTTTGCCTGCGCGAAGGTGGTATCTCACTGCACTTGGGACACCGGTGCGGCACTGCGGGGTTCGAAAGATTACTGAACGAATTTCAGAAATAAAGACGAATTTTCGTATCCGTTTTGTGTATTTTGTTGTCTTCTAAGTCTTTTATCTATTACGGAATATCTATATTGTAAAAAAAAAATCGGCGAAAATAACACAACAGTGCCGCAGTGAACGAACCCCGCAGTACCGCACCGGTGCCCCAAGCGTAGTGAGATATCACCTTTATGCTGCTATCCCAGCTCCAAAACACCCGTCGGTGTACGTGTATTCTCGATAAGGTCACGGCGTCAATTATTGCCAGGTCCCGTGTTGATTTTAACTGCGAGTTTTTTTGTTGTTGTTTTTTTATATCCAGGGGCCCAGCCGAGCCCCAAAATAGCCCGGGCTGTAGGGTGTTTCACATGGCTACATGGTCGCAATTTTGAACACGGGACAGGTTCAGGATCGTTTACAGGTAGATCGTTTACGAGCGCCTCACCTCCCAAAAATAAACGCCGGCACTCCTAGAAGGTCTGCGAAGGAGGCTATGCTAGAATCATGATTTAGCCTGGCCGCATTCAGCCTCAGCTGCATACTGCTGTTGGTTATTAAGCCAGAATGTGGTTTGCCATTAGCCCCTATGTGCCATCTACAGACCAGACTTGAGTCCCAATTATTTTCCTTTCTATTCTACTGTGGCCATTGTCAACAGGTCAGTAATAGGAGTCGGTACTCCCTGTTGTCGTCACTCTCTGTGCGTATGAACAACAGTTCAAGAGGGCATTCAGAGCGGTGATTTGAAGGAAATATAAAAGAAGAGAAGTCCCAAACGTCGTCCACTGCTTTAGAAAACGTCTGAAAGCAGTTCAGCAATTCTTACTAACGCGCGGCTTCTCATTCATGAATGCCCCACTCTTCATCGAGTTAATTATAGAATTCATTATCGCATGGTCTTTATGGTTCCTTTTCATGTTTCTTTCATTCACCTTTAAGTGTCTATCTATTTTTGAATTCCTACATCGAACAAGCAGAACATGACAAGTGATGTAGTGAACAATAGCCACAGAGTTTAATTACTAATGCTACAGAATAAAAGAGGCCCCGCCGGGTATTTTACGGTTGGGTTTTTATTTTGCATTCTCGGGTGTGACCCTTACGTGGTCACATGGGACACCCTATGGCTATTTTGTGGAGTGGCCGGTCCCGGATTTATTTCCAGCTTCATGTTAAAATCAACGCGGGACTCGGCAAAAAATAGACGCGCTTCGTAATCTAATCATGAAAACACCGAGGGGTCCACCGGGACAATTCTTGGCTTCAGAGCCCAACCGGGGCTACGTTTCCTACGGGCGGGCAACGGTGCAGATGTGCCCGTAACATAAGATGGCTTTTAGAGCTAATTGTTTATTGCAAAACTATTAGCATGTTGCAGAATCACATATAGCAGCAAGAAGCATAAACAGTCCATACGTGTACGATGTATATTCGTGTAACCCAACATATATACATGGGTAGCATACGATATTCCCACGTCAAAGCACAGAATATCAATATTTCCCGCTACGTATCACCTTGAATGCACTCCAAACTCCAGACACGCGCTTCTTGAGGCAATGTCTAGCGGGAAAGACCAAGAAAGATCGTGAACTGGTGTACACGCACGTGCATGTGGAAACTGACATCACAGGTGTTAGTGATCCTCCCTTCCTTTTCTTATTCAATCCCAGCTATCTCACTCCCCAAAAAGGGTCATTTCTCTGGGGGTCGACTAACGCTGACGCCACATTTTCAAACCAGGCCCCAGCCACTGTTTGTGGAAACGAAAAATAGAAATGTATTACGTAAAAATACACGCAAATAATGTCCACGACTATTCTATTTATGTCTTGCGTAGTTTTGTGTACTTTTACACAATATCTTTCGTTTCCAAAAGCTGCCCGGCCGTGCCCGCGTTTGGAAATGTGAAGTAGGTCTAACTAGGCTGTCCGTGGATTTTAACACACTACTCTCAGTAAGGGGTGTTGACTTGCAATGCATGCTGCAGTAGCTAAGAATACCGCAAGGGGGCCCAAAATTGTCACGTTTCTTCGGAACGTAAATAACTATTTTTACAAAACGGATCTTGTCTTGAGTTATACCTGTGAACACCTAAGCACAACCAAAAACAATTACGCTAGTTCACCTTTATCCGTGGGGTATTTTTGGACATCAAGTGGACGTACTGTGGTGTCATACATCAAAATATTTTTGTGTTGTTATATATTGAAAATAGTGTAATTTGAAACCACTGACTTGATATCCCTAAATAACCTGTTTTTAAAAACAACGGATATAGGTTATCCCACGGATTAATGTGAACTAGCATTACCCCTGTCGAAGTTAAACCTCTTGCCCTGAAGTAAAGATGGCGGCAAAGTTAAAATATGTTGACTTTAAAGACGAACTATTGTCATCTCCCATCTCCTATTCCACGACATTCACCTTGCTTTTCATTTCCAAGTTTGACAAATAACCATTGGAGCCTCGAAGGAAATTTTCATCAATTATAGCTCTTATTTCGTAGTCTTTTTTTTAGATATCCTACAGTATTACAGCAAGAATAATATAGGGATGATAGCATGTGGGACCTGGTAATTTGATAAAAATGCCCCCGAACCATATGACGAATTTAGTAACAGGTTCGCAGGAGATGTTAGTATATTAATAAGACCATGTTGATATGATTATTTGTATATGTCATGACGTCCACGGGCGCATCAATTTTAGAACGTTCCCAAAAAAGGTTTTAAACCACACTGTAATTCGTACAGAGCAGCTGCAAAATTAGCAAATTTGTGTTGTAGTTTGCAAAAAAAAACGGGGAACTTTTTTTTTTGTCTTTGCACGCTCGCATCAGTTTTGGAGTTCCAAGAAGATACCCATATAGTCAAATCAACATGGTCTTTACTTGTAAAACTCATGATGAGTAACAATTAGCGCAACAATAATTATCCTAAATGTTAGTCATAGTGGTTTTATTGCTATATCAAAATTGAGCTATTTCTTCATTTTGTTCTATAGTTGTAAAGTATGGTTATCAAACCGAACATAAAACGTGTTGTTTGTTAGGCCATGTTGATTTGATTATATGGATGACATCTTATGAAAATCCCAAAACTGATGCGAGCATGCGAATAAAAATAGTTTGGTGAAAATAAGCTGCATTCATTATGAAATCTATGAAAGGTTGAACAAATGACAAACCTAGAGTATTCTCAGTCTTCTACTTTGACATTGGTATTGACGTTGACGTCTGTGTATTATTTCCTGACATATTTTTCTTTTAATCTACGGCATGTATTTGCTCCTTTTTTGTACGATTGTGGAAAACTTTTTTATCTATGGAAACGAACGAAAATTGATGCGCGTATATGATTAAATCAAATCAACATGGCCAAAAAAAGTTCAATACGCGTAAGGAAGTCATACGTACTGACTTGATATGCGATATGGTGACGGCCCTTTGAACACATCCATTTCTTATAACGCACTGAGACCTTTGAAGACCAGTCTTATTGCGTTCTTAAGATTCAGTTGGATGTATATGATCTGAAAAGAGCGTGCCGTAGACATGCATACGGCATATGTCGGCTGCTACATTGATCGTAAATGGTGCTTCAGGGAATTGCTTTCTGGTAGATGCTTTCAGAACGGTGTAAGGAAAGACTCTGGGTCTTACACAAGGCCAGAGCAACTAAATTCTATGGATGACATCCTATGAAGAATACGAAAGTAATGAGATGGGTAAAAACAACAAGATGGGTTAAAAAAGGCTGGCTAAATTTTTTTAAATAGACACAATAAGCGTCGTAACAAAACCTGAAGTGACAAAACGTGGCATCACAACTAACAAGGCATTCTTAAAGAAGTGAACTAGTGTTTGTTTGTTTGTTTGTTTGATTGTTTGAGCCTTCGATTTATTCATGAGAAGCTCAAATCGGCCAGCTGGCCGCTTTTCATTGAGGTCATGAGGGAGGTCAGGGTCAGATAAAATATAATACAGATACAGATTACATTGGGTACTATTGGATTCATCAACCTATATCACTACACATACTTGGTACAAAACATATAGTGGTGCAGGAAGCTCAGTGTTCATAGTCCGTGTCCGTTCGTTTTGGTCAATAACTTTTACTTCAAGAGTCTCTTAAAGCAGGTCAGAGTTGGAGCCGTACGTGTGTCTGGTGGTAGGTTGTTCCAGACATTGTAGTAAAAGTGATACTAGTGTGGTACACTGGTATCACTTGCCAAGCTGGCAACTACATTCATGGCTTTCATATTGGTGGCACTTTTACAAATACCCAACAAGTTTCACTTCTGTAACTATAGTCATGGCTCCCCAGTGTCACTTCTACAAGTATGATTATTAGGCTGCAACACAACATGTTAGCCTGTTTTGGTCTATCTGACCATCCCCGAAGAGGAAAAAAATATTGTTTTTCCCCCTGAAATTAATGAGCGCATCGATGTCATCCATAAAATTTACTTGCTGTGGCCTAACTTAGGCGGGTTCTCAAAGTCGCAAAGCCAAGTCTTCGAAAGGAATGCTGAGGGGAATGAACGGAACTCTTTCAAATCATATTTTCTATTCAATACTTTGATATCTTATAAAGATAAAAACAGGTCTTTTGAAGTGCAGTGCTCGTTGTCTTTGAAATGCTCTATCTTAGAGTCTATCTCACTATCGGTATATTCAACGTATGCTTACCTTTGAGTGCGTAAATGTAATGTCGCCTTGCAATGCTAAATGACGTGTACGTGTCTAATGTTTGGTGTATGAGACGTGGAACTGAATGCTTCACTGATTTAATCATTAAGGTTCGCAGAATTTCATTAAGTTGCGTTTTCTAGATTGCTATGTATTTTGTAACGTTATTTATGAGTGTGTGTGTGTGTAAAGATTGCACGGTGCTTGAAAATTTATGGAGTCCATTTTCTTCTTTTACAGACGCGCCGGTCATACTAAGGGCACAGCGGGGGTGAACTGTGTTTCAAACATGGAAACGGGAGGGGTCACTCTGGACAGCAATGGTCACTCTGGACCGCGGTCAGAGAACGGAGTTGCGGGGACCAAGTTTGGCATGATGTCGTCTTCTTTTGAGTCCAAACGTACCGGAGTTTCGTTCGGCCAAATCGAGGAAGACTTCGACAAACCGAAGAAGGGCAAGCTACCGAAAGACGCGGCGGACGTGAGAGAGATGTCGGCTCAGATTGTAGCGGACGTCCTGGCCAGGTCAGTTTTGGAACACCTGGTGGTGAATCAGAAGAGATTCGGGCTTAATGCCGAGGCGTTGACGGCGGCGCGCGCTGCGGCACTCTGGGCGGCGAACAGGCCGGCCGCCCCGTCCCTACAAAACCCCGAAGCCGCCGCGTGGGAAGTAATACAAGCCGCCGAGAAAGCCTCGAACGTGAGTCGGCCCGCTGCAGTATTGTCTACACTATCCAAGAAAGACGAAAAATCCAACGGTAAAAACGGACTTGCAGTGACCAACGGTAGGACTAAAGAAAAAGAGAACGTCACTCGTCCGAAAAAGGCAAGAAGCAAAACGTGCGTGATTTTGTGACTTCCGTAACTATCAGCTGCTCCATGGATTTAATTTGTTTTATTCATGTTGTCTCAGCTGTTTCATACTCTCGAAAGTAGTATAAAAAGGAAATGTATTTTGTACACGTGAATGAGAATCATAATGGGCTACGGAAAGCTTTTCAGTGCCAGGGACAGCTATGCTCTTATGTCCATTAATGTACAGGTGTTTTCGCATGAAAAGAAAGGAAATTGTATTTTTCATTCTATTGTACTATTTTTAAACACAGCCTCATTGAATGGGCTTCGCAGATGTCTATAATTTACATGTATACCACCAGCTGCTGTGATTATGATGTTCTGTAAGAGTTCAAAGAGTCGAGAACGGAACTTGATCGGTTGACGTATGAACTGCAATGTTGCACATTGTCTTGTTGTCCACGAGAATAAAATTTCCTCACCTTTGACCTTGCTGTGACGTCAATTGCGCGTGCTGAAATTTCATGTATGTGGATCATCTACTGTTGTGACGTCATGCAGCCTAGCAACCAGGTTCAGGCACGGATTAAAAATCACCGCATTGACGGCACTGACGTAATGGCAAACTTGCCCGAGCAGCTCTGCATTCCATGTCCTTTATTATATTTTCTTCACATATTTTATAATTGTGGGTTGAATATTTATTTTGAACTTATAACTCGATGCACTGTTGTAAAACAAAATAGCTTCATCCCTCTCTCCTGCAAAGATTTACATTGAAAACGCTATATTTTTTAAGTAAAATCTGCACATTTAACGTTATTGTACTTGATTGTTGTGATTCGCCCTGACGTAATCATCACTTGAGCTAACAGGTGATCATCACGTGCGTTCCCACGTGATCATCACGTGACGCCTACATACTTGTTTTGATCGGTTTTCATGCAGTTTTCGTGTGATTGAGGATTTTCCTCAGACAAATGAATAAATTATACAAAAAAAACTTTCCTGAAACACTTGCGCTTTTTGTATATAACAATAAATATTTCTATCATCTAAGAACTTGAAATATATATGTTTTACATAGAAAAAAATAGTTAACGTTACATAATTCTTCAGAATCCGGATCACCTTACCTACCTGACAAAGAAAAACGGAAACAGTCTAGATTTCAAAAATGAAAATAAGTACGCACTTTTGTTTTTATATGTATTTGAAATTTCGGCTTTCTACAATATCAAAAAACATCAAATAAAACAAAACCCGTCATCCCGTTCTGTGTCAATGTTTTGATCAAAACACGTTTTGCTGAGCTCCGTTTTCGTACAATTTGATTGTCATACATATCTAACAAGGTTTCCTTCTGAGCGGCGTCCTTTTTATGTGCTGGCAAAGGCGGCCTCGACTTTTCAAAGATCCAATGAACAGTTAAATGGATGTTCATCATATTACTCTGTATAGTAACACCATCAAAAGGCCGAAATGGAATTAGACCGAGACACCATGTACCAATGCGATCATCAAATGTGGCTGATCTGGACGAAATACAATCAGTGGCCACGTAGTCTAGCCTTGCAAACAACTGTTAACTTTATTTTTACTAAAACTTATTCATAACGTTATATATGGTGACCAGCCCCTCCAACTCTGTCCTGCCACTTGCGACATTAAGTAATCGCACATCACCACAGGGTGTCTGGTGTTTTATCAGTAACCATGGTGACAGCCGTCTGGTACAGGTCATTGACCTTATTTGTTTTGAAAGAAAGAAGAGGAAGAAACCAAGTAAAAACAATAGGTTTACATTTTCATGAGGGTAAACATTATAAATAATTCTTGTAGAGAATGTAGGGGGGGTTAATTCAAATATGACAATGGATAATGTCCGTTTTGGAAATCATTTTACGACAAGCAAATGGTAATAATATTTCCATAAATCGGTATGCAATGAAACCGACGAATGCTATAAAGACTCGTAAAACCTATGTGCAGCAAATGCTTCTGATGATACCGGTGCAACATGCAGTTACTCGAAGTTGGAACGACCGACAAAAACAATGCAGTGAGGACCTCTGTCGATTTAAAACTGAACTGCAACCAACGGTAAGCACCCGACAGGCCAGGTATATGGTAAACTGCGAATGTTATATTTATATTCAATATAACGCTGGTGTATAAACTATTTATGATAAGGAAATGATGTTGTTTTTCTATACATTTTGACGGTTCCACATTTTCAAAGACAAGAAATTAACATCTTTAGAACATTTCCCTACCTGTAAAAGAAGGTGACTTGTACGCATGGTCACTGCGCACCTGTGTAAAACATGGCGGCCCTAGCAGACGACATCGTCCTGAGTTTTCACGATTCTTGCCTCAAAAAGTCCGACGTCAAACTTCTACAGCCGCCGAACTGGTTGAATGATAAGATAATAGGCTTTGCGTTCGAGTAAGTATGTATTTTTGATACCTGTTTGTTAGGAAGTACTAGATTTCACTGTTAGAAATGGTTGTGAAAAGGTGGGAGGGGGGCAGTCATGCTTTCCAGCTTTCGGGTGTTGACATAAACGTCTGAGAAAATTGGAGTATTAGAGTATTCTTCAAGAAAATATAGATTGGGACTGCCATGTAACACTACTTCACCTTTATCTGTGGGGTAACCAGTGTTCGTCTGTATTTAGTGATAAGTCGACAGATGGTGGTTTCAAAATTATACAATACTCTCAAAATACTATAGTTTGAAACCACCATCCATCGACTTGATATCCCTAAATACCATATCTAAAACAACGGACTTGGACTCCCAGCACAGGTAGCCCTCAGTGCCACTCTGGCCAATTTCAAATTACATGTACATATATAGCTCCCTTCCCACCCGTTCCTCCCTCCACATTACAATGCTCCATTACTTCCACGCTTCGCAGTAGACTTCACAATATAGGCAGCATAATCTTCAATTAGTTGAAGGTGGCTGCCTTAACCGAAAGAAGAAGAAGAACGGATATAGATTACCCCGCGGATAAAGGGGAACTAGTGTAAATGCACTTAAATAACAACGGAGGACTCAACCCACCACCTGCATATCCAGTTAGTGCGGGTAATACAAGAGTTAACGTTGTTTGAAAATGTGTGTTTTTTTGTACAGGTATTTTGAAAGAGTGCAGTTCCAGGACTTTTCATCAGATGTCACTTTTATTAGCCCTGACGTCACACAGTTCATCAAGTACAGCCAAGGTCTGAAGAAACTTCCTTGTTGATAGAAAGTTACCGTTCGGTGGAACCATGTATATGTGTCTGTATAGCTGGTCCAAAAGCCCTCTGGTATGACAACTGAGCTTTTCAGGCATAAGGCATGGCATCAGCTGGTGTAAGCATGGCAGCAGCTGGTTATATTACACTGAACTACTGTCACACCTTTGCACATCTAACTGTATAAGCATTGCTTTAAATAAGCTATCTAATGACGATGCTCCTACAGTACTTGGTGGCATAGCTCTAAAAATATATGTATTTCTGAACACAACAGGTTGGTAACTCTGGTACTTGAAGACATGATGATTCTTGTTCTGTTCTGAAAGCAGTTATCACTGTGTTTTAGAAAAGAATACAAATGAGTATAATGGCTTATATGTAATTCCACTCTACAGGAGATGACCTGGCACCATTTCTTGAACCACTGGAGCTGTCCTCCAAGAAGTTAGTTTTCCTGGCTGTCAATGATAACGCCAACCTAGAGTCTACTGGTGGCTCTCACTGGTAATTAGTTGTTCTTTCAAATGTTAAGGTACAACAACATTGTTCAAGCAACCAATGCAATGGCCAAGTTGGTAGAGTGCTTGCCTTTCAGTCGGTAGGTCTTGAGTTTGATCCTCGGCCGAGCCATACCAAGGACTTTGAAAATGTTATGTACTGCTTTCTCACTTAGCACTTAGCACTTAAGAGTTGCAGAATATTGTCACAGTAGACAATTGGCCGGTGCAATGACCAAGTGGGTAAAATGTTCGCCTTGCATTCCGTAGGTTGTGAGTTGGATCCCAGCCAAACCATTCCAAAGACTTTTAACTGCTTTCTTTGCTTAGCTCTCAAGAACCTCTCTGAAAGAGTATGGAAGTTGAACACACACCACTACCAGTGGACTATCCCCTTGTTGTAGTGACTACACAATGCTGTGTGGCCCAAGGGCTATTGAAAAGCTATTAGGCACCACCTTATGCAACATCTAGTGCAGGAGAGATTTTAGCCACCTAAAACAAAATGCTCAAATATTTGAAATTTAAATCTCTTTTACGTTGTATCAACTAACAATACCTATGATTCTACCAACAGGAGTTTACTACTGTACAGACGAGATGTTGCAGAATTTCAACATTACGATTCCGCTCAGGGAAGTGGCAATTCAGCTCCAGCAAAACTCCTGGTTAAAAGAGTTCAGCCTTTCCTAGGACGTGAGTACTTTTTCTATGTAATGTTTGCTTTTTTAAATTGTTAATATTGAATTTAGATTAATCTGCAGTTGAGTAATCTGTAGTGTTTGTAGAATTTGTGGAAAGCAGCAGTACTTGAATGCCCAATATTGCCTTCTATTTCTTTAGAGACAGATGTGTGTGTGTCTGTGTGTGTGTGTATGTGTGTGTGTCTATGTGTGTGTCTGTATGCAATTTTTCTCTCAACACTTGCTTACAAATTACAGGTTTTTGATTAATTGATATATTTTCAGAATCATCGAAAATTACCGTTAAGGAGGTGGATGCTTCACATCAGCAAAACAGTAAGTTATACCTCAAGATTTGACTTAATGTATTGATGTATATGCTTTTATATCTAGAAAGAGTACATGTACAAGGCAAACACTTTACTTACTTGGCCATTGAACTGGTTTTCACTTTGTTCTGATATTTTGAAACATTTACAGATTTACTATCCCTTGTTGATCATTCACTAAACTTTCTCCTTTTTTTGTGCTTTTCCTATTTATTCTCAGGTTATGACTGTGGAGTCTATGTCATCAGTAACACTGAACACCTGTGTAGACAGTTACTACAGGGGGACAGCAGTGATATCAAGGAGGCTGTCACCAGTACAAGCGTCAAACAAAAAAGAACACAACTTCAGGAACTTATAAGCTCCTTAGGGAAATCTTAGTGTCTTAGATTTTTCAATATCTGCTTTCTCTCTGAAAGAAAAACCAACATATAATACAATGGACATTTTTAGTCCAGTGTATACAAGTACCATACTTGGTAGTAAGATAGATGTAGTGAAAGCAACATAGCAACAATGGAATGCAAATGTAGTTCTGCCTCCTTGGTTTAACTTTGTCAGCTTGTCATAAGTTTACAATTGAGTCTCATTCACATTTTGAGGGAAATAAAAATGTAACAGTGAATAAGAGGAAAATGTGTTGCTACTTTGATTGTGTCTCTTCTTGTTATCTGATGTTAACAGTTACCTGTACAGTCAAACCTGTATTAGCGGCCACCTTTGCATAGCAGCCACCTGGCCATAGTGGCCACTTTTCTTCGGTCCCTTGGATTCGTAATGATTAAGAAATAGGCTTAGCGGCCACCTGTCCAACGCGGCCACGGCAACACGATTTCCGGTCCCGTCAATACAGAAACACTGCCTATTGCAACCATACTGCAGCCTTATGTCGCCCTGCACCGAGTTTGAAATTGTAGTTTGCGAGGATTTGGAGTTCCTGACAGGGTCATTTTGGCGGTAGCAGAAGGTATGCATGCCTTGAGCATTAAAGTGCAAGTCTTTGTCGGTGAATTTACCGATCGAGACTATGTTACTTGGTGAGAAAGGTTTAATAATAGTGGGAACTGAAATCATGTGTAGTTTGCTCATGGTCAATTGATCAACATTTTTCGCTATAGTGGCCACCTGTCTATAGTGGCCATATTTCTCCAGTCCCTTAAGGGCCGCTATAGTCAGGTTTGACTGTATATCATAGTGTAACGATTGTGCAAACTTTAAGTCATAACAATAATGCAACTAAGGTTTAAAGCTTTAATGAATCTTTAATCCTTGGTGCAATGGTCACATTCCAACTTTATAAAATAATTATAGAAAGTTTATTTGCAAGTTCATGGCTGGAGGCCAATTGCAAGTACATGGTGGAAACATAGGGGACATACATGTGACAATGAACAGTGATTAGCCTGATTAAATCTCGCTTATAGCAGCCCGCCAAACATCCGCCGGCCCCCTGGGGAGGGACCAGTTACAGCCCTGGACAGCGGAGTTTGTGTTACACAGACTAAACATTGTAAACAAGAAGCTACTCGAATCCTAACGTTAGTGTTGGCTATTTGTATTTATAAAGTTAATGTTATAGAACATCCTAAGTAAGTAACAGTTATAATGTTAACCACAGGACATGTACCAAGTTCTTTACAATGGGTTATCCGTGTCTCAAATTGTATCCTATTTGTCCTGTTCGCCATTGATCCTCCGGTATGAAGTGATGCGGAAAACTGCCGTCTGAAGCCTAAAGTTGTCTGTGAGCTAATGCGCCCGCCGTATAGCGGGCGCCCAGCACCGCCCGAAGCGAGAACATGTCGAGGGTTGGGTGGGCGGGTTCGCTTTAGGCCCCAGACGAGGACGGAGGATCTGGCAGCATGCACGTTGTGCTCAGGTGTGCACCTCTATATATACCTGGTAACCGGAAGTGACGTCATCCCTATCGGACCAATGGGCGAACAGAATAAATAGTATCCTATTTGTCCTGTTCGCCATTGATCCTCCGGTATGAAGTGATGCGGAAAACTGCCGTCTTTGCCCCAGCCCTCTTTGGCTGTTATGCTCCTACCTATTTCCGGCATTCAATTGCTTTCACTTCGTCGCCTCCCTACTATGATACTTTCCAAAGGTATCTATTCGCTCCTTTCCTCTTCCTGAATACTGTTAAAATCACTCCCTATCTTCATCCCGTCTTCCCGTCCTTATCATCACTCTCTCACCTTTCCTCTCCCCTTACCCATCCAATCCCTTTCTTATATCTCTCGACTTGTCCCCCACACTTCATCATGTTCTTCTCTGAACTTCGTCAAAACAACGTTTACCCACTCTAATCGGCCGCAGCGCGCGCTTCGAAAACTGAGGGAAAATCAACGCCGAGAATACCGACCTAAATTTCTCCACGTACAAAAGTTGAGCGAAAACAGGAAGGAATGAAAATTCTTCGAATGCTATCCTAACTTCTCGGCAACTATTGGAACCACGCCCTTCTGATGTCCCATAAAGGGAGCTCTCTAGTGCATCTGGCAAAATCCGCAATGTTCCGAAAAACAACAAGATCCTATGCGCACAATTTCAACAAAAAAACGCAAAACATATTGCTCACTCCATTCCTTATGCCCGTGTCCCACAAACACTATAACCAAGCCTCAGTCCGGACCAAGTCCTTACACACTCCCGCATAGCATGTTATCCAGCCTTCCGCGGAACCGGTCGCGCTGGATAAAATCGCCAAATGTCAAACAAGAGCGTACACAACTTTTAGGGTTTTCCAAGAATCCAGCTTTCCGCGGAACCCCTTCGCACTGGATGATATCACAATAAATCACGAAAAAGGATTAAAAGAACACAATTTCTCGGATCGTCCAGCCTTCCGCGGGAGCCCTTCGCACTGGATAACGTCACACCGAGCTGAAGAAAGACTGCACATTTTTTTTTTTTTGGTCATTCAGCTTACCGCGGAACCCCATCGCACTGAATGATATCTTGCCGTGCTATAAACGGCGTCAGACCAAAGACGTTCTTGGTCAGACCAATCTCAAAACAGGGTTGCTCGATTAGTTCCTAACCCTCCAGCATCCCGCGGCACCCCATCGCACTGGAGAACGACATGTCAAAATCTATTTACGAAAAGTAGGGGGAAAATGACTTACAGTTCCTTGAGTTGTCGGCGGGGTTAGCTGAACTGACCGGCAGGGGCTGGGCGGTGTCGGGGACTGGAGCGCCAGTCGACCCTGATCCTCTGACCGCTGTCCCTTGTAGCACTATGTTCGGCATAAAGAACATGGTTCACAACATAAAACATCACAGCCTAACTATTCGGCTAACAGGTTCCCGGCGTGTCTTGAGCCCTCTCTGCTGCTAAGGCTTGTGCAGGCCACCAACGGGTCCTATCAGGCCGCACATCTGGCGAGGTTGAGGGTGGCTATGCCGGCTCTGGGTGGTGGTGTGTCCCGCGCGTCCCTGTTGTTGGAGGGGGAGAGCGTCAAACCTGCATGAACAACACGTGAACAATGAGACAATGGGAAGGGACGGGCGCCCGGCAACAGGTCCGGTCCCAGACAGACAAGTCTACAGACATACGCATCTTCACACCGCCCAGCCTCCACATGCGAGCGAGCCGCGTTACGGGAGGTTATCTGGGCCACGCGTGTCCACAACTCAAACACCACACCTTACAGGTACGCACTCATACACATGCAAACTAAAACAAATGGTAGCAGAAAACCCCAAACACAGCCTCGACGTTCAATCTAGGAAAGCAAAAGAAAAATTCTACCTGGCTAAAAAAAAAAACGGAAATGACACCAAATCGTACCAACTGCGGCCTTCCAAGCTCAGATGGGTTGGCTGAACGCCACGCCACGCTCTCTCAGAGGGGTGTTAACTCCTGAAAACAAAGAACCAGGGGGTCGCCATCTTGCCTCCTGGATCATGCCATCGTCGTCCCCTGTTCCTGCCTGAAAATTTTCACGGAAATCAGAGAATGACATAAAAATCTGGAAACTCTCGTTCTGCTCCACACTTCAGCATTAAAAACCAACACCCACAGGTCTCCTTCGTAGGGGAAAAAAGGGTACAAAAAACATGGCGAGGACAAAGGAATTTCATAGAACCACCA
Organism: Branchiostoma floridae; assembly: GCF_000003815.2. Taxonomy (NCBI): domain Eukaryota; kingdom Metazoa; phylum Chordata; class Leptocardii; order Amphioxiformes; family Branchiostomatidae; genus Branchiostoma; species Branchiostoma floridae. Next base: position 6,506,231 of record NC_049983.1, read on the forward strand.
TCTTGCCATGTGGGCGCCAACTATCTGCTTGGATGTGGCTGTCGAACGCTGCTAAAACATACACAAGGTCACGAAATCACACAAGAATCACTCAGCTCCACGCGGAACAGAACGCCAGCGTGAACTAAAGGCGTCCTAAACTCGACCCGGCCTAGGATAAGAGGCTTGAAGCTGTAAAACGAAAAATGGTGTAAGGCGGCCATCCTCCCCCGAGCCGCTAAGAGCTCATACATATGAATACGCGATAGAAATGCAAATGTTAGAACAAACAGCCGGTCCTCAGAATTCCAGGCATCCAGCACAGCAAGAACGAGGACGGTACATGTAGCTCTGCACTCCTGAAAGCACACACGGTAATTGAAACACGAGAGAACACAGAATATCTCGTCAAACCTTCCGGGGGACCAACGTCCCCCGTACACCGACCCGGCGATACCGCTAAACCCTCGAGGTCCCTTCGGCGTCCCAGACCGACCGTCTCTGGGCGCTGGAACTAACGCAAACCTCCTGTCGGCATCTTCAGCTTGGACATGTTTGCTTCGGCGGTGCCGGTGGAGTGTGGACCCAGACGTGGTCGGGGAATCTGGCAGCATGCACGTTGTGCTCAGGTGTGCACCTCTATATATACCTGGTAACCGGAAGTGACGTCATCCCTATCGGACCAATGGGCGAACAGAATAAATAGCCATACTGTGTAGTTCTTGGAGCCGCTCAGATATAAATTTACCTGCATCTGCAGTTTAGTCTTTTTCCGCTAGAAGCCGCTGCAGTACCGTGGTACGGACGATTGTGACCTTTCATGACAGCCGTGACCCAAAATGGCGTCCGTGTTGCAGAAATGTTCTGTCCTCTGCCGTTCTCTGCCTGCTAGCGCAGCGGTCAAGGCCTTCAGCCGGGTAAGATCGCTCAGATTACCTTTTTCAACGTCCAAGGAACGTTTGGTGCTTGTTTTTAGCTCTAAAAACGGCCCAGTTTATCAGAAAGCAGCGATAATATCGGGACGAAGATGAGTTCTTAGTTGCAGACGACGGTCAAATGGAGGTCGTCTCACTGCGTTTGTAAACATGCGAGTACCTTACATGGATGGTGTATTTTAGTATGGAAAGTACTTACCAGTCTGTGCTATGATCTGTTACCATATATTGTACGTATGCCATGCGATGAATTATTTCTATTAGCCCCCTTTTAGACATAGACATAGAGCCAAAGACATAGACCTAGGCATAGGCATAGACGTAGACGTAGACATAGGCATAGACAAAGACATAGACGTAGACGTAGACGTAGAAGTAGACGTAGACATAGACACATGACATAGACATAGACATAGACATAGACATAGACATAGATGGTTAACAGAACTTGCAACAGAACTTTTGACAGAACTTGCAACTACAACGCTTTTATAAACATCTTGTTCATAATTTGTGTGTGTGTGTTTTGAACAGTCCACAGCACCATGTGCTAGTAGTCTCCAGACTAAGGACTTCCACAGTGGTGCAGCTGTCGTGAGTATCCTGCAAAAATCTGCCAACAAAATATTATTGAGAAATGTCATCTCTCACGAGTTAGAAGTTGTATGGCCTGAGACTGTGGCAAGAGCATATAGTTAGGGTCGTTCTGGTGTCACTATCAAGATATAGTTTTCTAAATGACCAAGTTGGTCCCAAATAATACACAACACCAAATTAGCTGTATATGAGCTTTGCAAGTGATTATCATTGAAATTTGGTCTTTATATTTCTCTTTCTTGACATTATAACAATGATAGTTTCTTGACAAGATAGTGTTTTCAATGACAGCATGATATTGTCTTCAGTGATTTTTTAAGTTTTTAATTTTTAATTTTTTTTTAATGTTCATGCACATCTATCTACTAGAACTACTTTCTGAAAATTGTGATGTAGTATTTTAAATGCTGTTTAATTCTGTTCATTCAGACTTTTCCTTCTATACCAACTAACATGTACAATAACTCAAGGATTGTACATGTATGTGGTACACTTTGTAATTAATTTCATGTAATAAACTGCAACTGCAGCCTCTATAAATTACTGTAAATAACACCTTGTGTCTATATACTAACAATAGCAAAGTTTCTTGCATTGCCATTGGATGGCTTTCCTTTTTTTATTTTAGATTTGATATGTGGGTGACTGACATGATTTTCTCTATCACATCTCATGCACATGCTCTTGCTTTTCCCTTCCGTTTCAATAGTATTCTCAACAGCTTGCTACAGTTGTAAGTATGAAAAGCAAACAGTTTTGTTTCAATGATTTTGCACCATTTTTGTTATACTGGAGAGTTTGCTCCACAGGTATATCTTACAATCATTATTTTTTTATGATATCTATTGGCTTCAGTTTTTTTTGCTGCTTCTTGCAATGTTTTGTTTGGTTGCAGAAGTCAGTTATTATTATGCATATATCATACATGTAGATCATATATAAAAATGAAAAAAGTTTTTTTCTCTTTGAGTAGAGCTGCAAGGTATTCATTATAACTCTTCAATATTTTTACTCAGATGTTAATGACAGAAATATGTATCATCTTACCATTTTTTCATTGTGAAATGATGGTTTCAGTTCAATGTTTTTTCAACTATTTTTTAGAAACTTTTATTATAGTATTTCTATCATGTTAAAAGTTTCATAAATTAGTCATAAGTTTTCATGAACAGAAGAAAACTCATTTCTTCTTTCTGACGAGATAATTGACAAACAAAAACTCCACACATGAGCCTTGTTTCCCAGTCTATCACAAATCTCCAAGCAGATGTATAAAAAGACAAAATCTAACATAATCTCAAGTTTTCAGTTCTGCCGAGAAGCAGGCCTTTACTCCAAAAACTGGGATGTTGAAAAGAGTTCAGATTTTGCCTTTCTATACCTGCTTGGAGATAAGTCTAACAGTACATGTATTAACATCAAACACTGTTGTCTACAGGGCGCGTCATCCAAGTATGGGGGTCGCTACACAGTCACCATGATCCCAGGGGACGGCATCGGGCCTGAACTCATGGCACATGTCAAGGACGTCTTCAGGTACTTAAAACAGATGTCTTTATCATGTCTCAAGGGGTCAAGAGATCTTTATTGAGCAGGGCTCGAAATACCTTTTTCTGCATTTGCACTGGTGCAGGCAACATTGACAATTGCTATTTTTTTTCTTTTATACTTAATGGTGGTACCAGTCATTGCAGGTAGTAACAATCCATATACAGCTACATTATAGGACATTTATGTGTAAAACTCAGTACATGGACCAGTGCAGGTTAGATGCAGTTAGACACCAGAAATACCTGCACAGCTCCAATTCTACCTGCACTAACCTGCACATGCAGGCGGTATTTCGAGCCCTGTTGAGGAAAGATCAAAAGCATCTTGAACAGTTGGCTCCTTACACACTGCATGTATTTTGAAATGCTGCAATAATGTACAAAGTACAAGTAACATTGGTATCTTTCCTTTCAGCACACAGAAGCATGCAACCATTTTTGGATCTCAATGCCAGTACACAAAAAAATCGTGCATTGAATTTTTGACTGCTGTCCTGCAGTCAAAAACTTGATGTTTAAACTTTGTGTAGGATCAAAGTTTCAACTCTGTACTATGCTGATTGTAAACACTCAATCTTGTATCAGCCACATGGTGATTTACATCATTCACCCGGATATGGGAAACATGGCAAATCCCTGTCTTGTATTGGGCAACTATAGGGATACAATACAACATAATGATAATGATGGTAATATCTCTGTACAGGTATGCAGGAGTACCTGTAGATTTTGAGGAGGTACAGATCACCTCTCAGGAGGGAGATGATGTGGCTATTGAGAACGCCATTACTGCTATCAAACGGAACGGGGTGGCTCTCAAGGGTAGGTGTCTCTGTCTTATCATCCAAAGCTATCATGTCAACTTGTATCACATTATTTATGTCCTTTCTTTGATGATAGGCAGGATAGTAGCAACTCCAAGTAGTATCAAAATAGTTGTCAATATTGTAAAAGATGCTATGGTCAGAGCAATCTCAATATCATGATGTTCTTGATTGTAGCTGAATGCCACATGCTTCTGTCTCTAGTCTTAAAAGAATCAATGTTGAGTTATTGGTGTCATAAATGTACATGGATTTGTTTTTTGTGTTTGAACACAACTCTATATGTTTATGTTGGCTCCAGCTACTGTCCACTATGTGTTGTATCAGTTTTATATTGACTGTAAAAAACCTACCAGAATTTCCTGCCTATAGAACCAAAGATCCTTTCAGTTAAAAATTGATGTTTTTTAACTTAACAACTTATTTTTCCGAATTTGGCTTTGGCATTGAAATGATGACGATGATACCAAATTCACATAGGAAACTAATTTACATTGTACTTACACTCTTATGCACAGGCATAGGTTTGTATTGTCCTGCAGAGAAAAATTATCCTATATCCTAAATTTTGTAAATTTGTTTGACATTAATACCATGCAAAACCCATACCACAAGATCGAAAAAAACTCAGACTTACCCATATTTCTATAGGCAACTTCTTCCACCCCCCTATGCCTGATCTTCTTTCCAGAAACATGACCATCAGGTGAAAAAAACCCTACCCTATTCTGCATTGTGTGTACTATATATGGTGTCTGCTTGTATGTTTTTCCGTTTTGCTGTCGGTTGCGTCTTCATTTTTGTGCTGGTGCTTGTTCTAAATCCTGCGTCTGCGCTTCTTTAAATCCTGCTTTTTTCCTTTTTGTTTCATTTCATTTCATGGCTCCGGCTAACACGTCTTTTCCCCCTCCCCAAGGTAACATTGAAACACCACATGATATGTCCCAGGCCTTGTTCAAATCCAGGAACGTCGAAGTCAGGTGCTTCCCTAGCTTGCACTTCTCGTGTAGACTGCTAGGTGGTGCTCTTGCCTGGCCTGACCAGTACTGATGCTGCAGTGCAGTCTGGCAATTCCCTTTGAACCATTTCTTCCCCAGCCACTGTGCCAGAATATGTTATCTTTTCTCCATGATAAAACTGACATGATTTATGAAAACAATAACAAGGCTACTTCAAGGCTATCCTCATCTCTTAGGCCATAAAACATTTGTATTCAGTTTAGTACATTCATTTTAAAAAAAGTTGTTTTTAATGCTGTCAAGGAAAAATTCAGTTACAACAAGCAAACACCCTGACGTTTACTGATTAAAAGATGCTGTTTTGCAGTTCAGTGAAAGGCAATGAAAAATTTAAAGCAATTTGAAATGGGGAACAATTATTCACAACATCCATTGCTAACAAAAACACAGTCTTAACATTTCCCAGTTTCAATATAAAGGTAACATATTTGGCATCATGCAAACATACATTACTCTCCAAGCAGAGGTTTGGCTCTGGCTGTTTTTGATGTATTTTTAGGCGTTTCTTTTTTTCAGCTTTCTATTTTGCTGCTTACCCCTGTGTCAGAGATCCAAGCAGCAGTATACCAATCAAATACTGGATACTACAACTACTACGACTACTGCTGCTGCTACTACTACTACTATTACTATTAACTTTTTTCTTCATGTCTACCGGCAAGCGGACAAAAACACTTAAAAAAACACATCAGAAAACAGCTGGAGTCAAACCTCTGCTTGGAAAGCACACATACATGTAGATATAGGCTGCCTATTCCTCCCTCACTGCTAACCACCAGGCACTTGCTTTGGTGTGATTTTGCTAATAATGAGATGTGCACTTGGAATGTACGCTGCATCGTAGGTGGACTTAAGACGCTACATCTCGACCCTTCGTTTGGTGTGTCACGGAATGTAGCGGTCAGGTATGCATGGACAAGCGGTCGCTTTGTCTTCTTTTTCCCAGAAATATGTTGTATGCTTGTATGCTGCATGCTTTACGTTAGTATATGATTGATATACGAACATTGTTGTAGACTGATGAAGTTGACATATATAGTCTCAAGGATTCTAGTAGTAGTAGTAATAGTAGAGACGTACCCTTTCTAGTAGCTTGCATTATAAGGATGCGAAAAATGCTTTTGTACTTGTAATTTTTCTGAGTCTTTCTTCTTTTCTTAACTTGTCTAAAAATAAATATGGCCCTATATATGAAGTATGAAAGCTTTAATTTTAAAGGAGTTCTAGTACCACATCTACTGTATTTTTATTTGATTTTACTTGTTCAAATTCAGATTCTAAACTGAAGACAAAAAACGTTAGCATTAGGATGATACTGTGCAAGTTTTTGTTACCAAAAAGTGGTAATATTGTCAGAAAGCTCTGAGTTATTTCCCACATGTTATTGAATGAGTTAATCTGTTGTTGTTTTTTGTATCCCTTCCAGAGTGAGGCTGGACCTGTTTGCTAATGTGCTGAGGTGCAAAACCTTCCCTGGGCTGCCTTCAAGGTGATTCTAGTCTGAAACTATTCAAAACTATCGCAACAATACAGAATAGGGGTGGGTACCGGTACAGAAAATTCAGGTCCAGGTCTGGTTCAGGTCCAGAGGATCAGGTCCAGGTCCGGACCTGAACCTGGACCTGATTCAGTATGTGAAAACTTGTGATACTCAATAGAAGAAGAAGAAAGAAGTAGAAGAATAAACATGATGTTTTCCCTATCTTAACATTGATAAAATATGAAATACCAGACTGTGTATGCATAGCACTTTAACTAAAAACTAGAGAAAGATCCCTTCAACTTAAGTATTTTCTTCTCCTTTTTTTGTGATAATAGTTGTTTTGTGCACGCTTGTATTTCAGACATGGTGACATTGACATTGTGATCATAAGAGAGAACACTGAGGGAGAATACACCAGTCTGGAACATGAGGTAATGCAAACCTATCTTAACAAATAAAAATGTCTTTTAAAATACACCATATTGGGAAAAGTATATAGATTACTGTGTTGATGTGTGGGGATGTCCCTATAGCTCAACTGGTAGCAGCCTTACGGCTCTTGGTAACTGTGAGGCCCCTGTTCAATCCTGGGTAGGGCATCTTGGTTGGGGCTGCACATGCTGTTTGGAAAGGATGTAAAATGGGGATCCTGTATTTGAGGAGGTGACTCAAGCATATCAATGGGGAAGCACTAGCAACCCCTCCCTCTAAACATACCCTGCTACTGAAACAGCAGGGGAACTTGCTGACCTACTGTATGTGCCACTTCCTATAGGCTCTACAAGGGTCTTACAACCAACAGATAAGACACAGGACTCAATGTAATCTGTATCTCTGATATATTTTATCTGACCCTTAACCTTCCTTCATGACCTCAATGAAAAGTTCCAATGTGAGCTTCTCATGAATAAAAAAAATTCAAAAAACAAATGAACACGAACATTTCTCTTAATATGAAAATGGAAAAATTAATGAGATAACTTTTTTCCAGAATGTGCCTGGCGTTGTGGAGAGTTATAAGATCATCACAGCCAAGAACTCGGAGAGGATTGCCAGATACGCGTTTGAGTACGCCCAGAGACATGGCAGGAAGAAGGTGACGGCAGTACACAAGGCAAACATCATGTAAGAAACATCCCTTTGCAACAATTCTTGCAATGTCAGTAGGTTAATATTTAGTAATATTTTGCCTACTTAAACATATTGTGAAGACCAGATTGATCATTTAGCTAGTTTGTGGAGCCTGAGGACAATTGTACATGTATGTGACTTTGTATTACAATTTAGTAGCAAAGTTATTTTTTGGTATGAATTCACTTTCATTCTATCTAAGATTATTATCACAATTTGTTTATTTTGTATAACATATTCTAAGTGTATGATATTTTGGTGATACCATTTTCTTATACAGAACCTTGTCGTCAACCTATACAATATACATGTAGCTGCCAAACCAGGCTGAGATTTCCACTTTTGTAGCCATAGCCTCTAACCAGCTGTCAGCCAAACAAAAAATCACCTATACTATATTAAATATTTGGCTGATTGGCTGACAGCTGCCTAGAGGCCAAACCTTGGGTATTAGCAGTCTTCCCAAGGTATATTGTATGCATAGACTGTGGGAGAGTCTCTGTGTAAGAGAATGAGTGTGACAGATATATGTGACTTTTTTGTTGTGAAGGAAAATGGGAGACGGTTTGTTCCTGGAGTGCTGCAAGAAGATGTCAGAAGAGTTCCCCAACATTGAGTATGAGTCCATGATCATTGACAACTGCAGCATGCAGGTAAGGTTGGGAAATAAATTCTGATAAAAGTGGCCGTAGTAAGTGTAGGGACTCGTCAGGAGGACAGAATGCTTCCCAAGCAACATGATGAAATGGTACGGCATTATGGCAACCACACAGCACAAATTTTCAAGTCAAGGGTTAACAAACATCTTTCTTCAGAATCCAGTACTGTAACCTAAAACGCTTGAGTGGCTCCATGCCTTGTTTTGTGGTGAACCTTAAGTAAATAAAATTGAAAAAAACATAGTCGTGGTGCCACCATTGATACACATTGCCTCAAAAGCTGTGAAAATAAAACCTCTGTGAAAGTTTCACGATATACAAATATGTACAGTGTGATCCTTTTCTTTCTGTCCCAGATGGTGTCTCGCCCTCAGCAGTTTGACGTGATGGTGATGCCCAACCTGTACGGGAACATCATCAGTAACATCGGGGCGGGGCTGGTGGGGGGGCCGGGGCTCGTGCCTGGGGAGAACATTGGACAGGAGTACGCTGTCTTCGAAACAGTTGAGTTCTTCATTCTGTTTGATTTGTTGACTATTGCATATGTATGATTTGTACTTTCAAAATGTAATAAGAAGTGATTGAGGACTTACATGTAGATGCATACGTACACTGCTGTAGTCACCTTGCCTGACTTCTAACTGCCTGTAGCCTTTATCTTGAGAGAACATACAAATGTATATTGTATTGTAGTGTTATGTATCAATCTGCAGTACTTCAATTGTCAGCTAGGAGGCGCTGTATGACCATTTGCATGATACCCACAAGTGTGGGAAAAGTTAACTTGTTCACAATCACAATGAGTTTGCTACCATAGGAAAGCAATTCACACCTGCTTTCTGTTGATACATTATACGTTGAAATTGATGTGTAAACTATGGAAATATCATCAACCAAAGTTAACATTCCAAACTTTTTGTGACAAGTGTAATATCATGTATTGGGTTAAGTCACTGGTGTGGGTGGCCAAATCATCTTATTCAAAATCGTTGATGACCTTCATTTTGTACCTCAACTCAACATGATTGACCAGTTGTAGACAGAACATGATAAAATGTAGTATATTTTGACAGTCATACATGACAGACATGTTGTTGATGACCATCCTGTTGTTGTTATTTTCCCTAGGCCACCAGGAACACAGGGAAGTCCATTGCAGGGCAGAATGTTGCTAACCCCACAGCCATGTTGCTGGCTAGTGCACTTATGCTGGAGCACCTCGGGTAGGGAGACCTATCAGTAACATTACCCTTAGCTTAGCCTAGTAACTATAGAGATTTTTCACATCGCGATACCATTACTGTTTGTGCTCATGAAAGGTATACATGTAGGTATAGGTACAGGCAAGAGTAATCCCATAGCCCTTTTCAGGCCCTCTCCTCCCATCGCCTTTTACCTCCCCAACCAAAGTCATCATCTAGATTTACACCCTGGTTTAGTGAGGAAGAAGTATGAAGTGTCTTTCTCAAAAAACAATAAAGTCTAGCCAGAAATGCTAGGAATAGAATCTTTGACCTCTCAGCCACTAGCCCAGGTATTTGATGTCGCAAAGAATTGTAAGAAAAATCCAGGCCCACAATTTATGAACTGTGCAACACTATAGTCCTCACAACATAACAATTGTTGAACTAACAGTCATAAACTTGACAAGCTTTTAGAGTTTAAGTAGCACTCTCCATGGAGTCCAAACTAAATGTAGGAAATTCTAGACACAAGCCCAGTTCACCCAGAACATCACACGTGTGCCAAGGGGCAGCTCACAGAACATATTACATTTCCACTGGGCTCACCACTGTTGGCTAACTAGCAGGCTGTACCAGAAACATCAACAAACACAGGAGCTGCCAAATGGATCCAACACAGCACAGGTTACAAGAGGACATGTTTGTTGGTTAATGCACCACAGTGTTGAAGTACATGTAAAAGTATACTTACGGTTTTCAAGGTCGGGAACTTGTTGTAGCATCACCTTTTTTTTTTGTTTTCTTATTCAAGATTTTTTTTTCACATTTCTTTTTTACACGTAAGTATACAGATTAGGCTATGCTAATTTGATTGTATGGATAACATCAATTTTCAAACAGTTTTCCACCAAACTGCATATCATATAAAGCAGCTGCAAAATGAGCAAATATTTGCTGAAAATTAAACAAAAAATATCAGTATGAACAGATAGCAGTATCATAGAATGACAAGTTAATTTCAAAGTCAAGGAAGAAGATGTGAAAGACCAGAAATGAATTATCTTTTGTTCGGTACAGTACCATGCCCTATGTATTTAGTCTTTTGTTAAACCTTCCTGACCAATTAGATTTCATAATGAAGGCTTTTCTTTGGCCGAACATTTTATTGGCACACTCGCATATGTTTTGTAGTTGTCATCCATATAATCAAATCAACATAGCCTTAGGTCATTTTAGCCTTAGCCTAAAATATATATGGTTATTTACTCTAATGATCTGCAGTAAAAGTGTAAAGAGTTTACCTAGCCATGTGGTGTATTTATTAGGTAGTGTGTCAGGGGTACAGATTTGTCATGAGATCCCCCAGTACAAGTTTGTGTACCCAACCCTGGGGTGAGGCCTGCTGGGATAGGTAAGGTACAGATAAATAAACCCTGCTGCTCACAGATCAACTATGGGGACAGCAGGTGTGGATGGAGGGAAACCTTACATCCCATAGTAGGGTGTTTGGCTCAAAGCCCAGATGTCCTGGGTTTGAATCCCCTGATATGCTCGCACATTGTGCCCTTGGGAAAGGCACCTTACACAACTTTCCTCACTTCACTCAGGTGAAAATGAGTACCTAGCTTTGGTTAGGTTCCTCAAGTAGGACATTAAAAGGATCCTGAGTTATAGGTGTAAACACACAAACACAACCTAAAACAGTACCCCCTTTGCAATTGGAGGCGAAACTCCTTCCCCTGAGGTAGCAACCTGTTGAATCATATGATATGATGATATGGATCCCTTTCAATTGGAAAGAATTTATGAAATCTGAATAACTTTTAAGTTATAGATACGTAATCTGGTTAAAGATATATTTGACTCTTAAAGGCATACAGGTCCTGACAAAAAATAAAGATATAGTGTAGAAGGATACTCAGCATAGTTCAAGAACTGTAGCACAAGTGTTACCGGGTAAGTGTATAACGAATGCCTTTCCAAATCTACATGTTCTTGTTTCTGCCCTTGTTATACAGGCTGGACAAGTATGCAAGTCTGATAGAGAATGCTGTCTACAAAGCTCTGGCAGACGATAAGGTAAGATACACAATCTTCATGCACCAATGTCATTGAATGAAAATCATGCTGCATTTTTTCTTATCTTGCTTTGGATTCAGAAGGCTCCTGGATAACCCAAAGAATTAAACACAGTTTGCTGCTCCAGTGCCAAAAATGCCAAACCCTTGGGCTACTGCTGCCCAAAGACCTGGCAAATGTCTGAAATACTTTCCACATGTTTAAGATCAGTGTCAAAGTCAGGCGGATACAGACAGTTTGATCAGGTGTTGGGAACCATCATAGTGACAGTGAAACTGTATCCAGGATGTTGGGGGGATGCGGTTAATCTCCATGCAGAAACGTGGGGGCCAGAGCGGAAATTGGCACATTTTTCAAGAGCTTTTTTTTCTGTCCTTCGGGAAAAGAGCTTTCTTCCTACTCTCGGACCAGAGGTTTTGCTTCAGCGTATATTGGATGTCTAGTGGACAAAAAGAAAACTAGAAAGCCCAATAAAAACTCCTGAAAAGACATTAAAAACAAGCCATGGCCAAACCTCTGCTTGGAGAATGTCGAAAACAAGCTGGGCCAAACCTCTGCTTGGAGAATACTTTTTCCCAGGGCTTTCTTCACAAAGGTTCAACTGAAATTGAACCGTTGTGATTACTGTAAATTCAGAAATTTCTGCAGTGGTTTAATGCTCACCAATGTTTTTGCTGGGAACTTTAAAACCACCGCAAAAATGAATGAATCCTCTATCCTCCTACCCCTTTGTTTCAACCCTAAACTTAAAAGTTAAAACTGTCGTGAACACTCCATTTCCTCCCTACTGCGAAATTAAATCCCAGTATCAGGAAATAACAGCAACTTGTTCAACATGGTCAGAAAATAACCATAAAGCATTGAAATCCTCAAAAGAAGTCATGTAGAAAACAACATCCTTTCTTAGAGTGAACACCCTTCCTGCCTTGTGTTCACTGTGACCAGGCAAACTTCCTTGACACACCATTGTTTGTTTGAAGTTCAGTTCTAGTCCAGTTGTTTTGAGACGAGTGCCTTTCTGGGTGTGTTGAGGAAACATAGCTGGCCTTTCCGCAGGCTTTGTGTGGGTTATATTTTCACAGGTGTTCAGTGAGGATCTACCCTTTAAGTGTATATATACATTGTGACAGCTGTGATTGATTGGTGCGCAAGATTAGGGTTGGCTCTCGGACTTAAACTCACTTCTATTTGTGCAGTGCACATAGCTGTATACTGAGGCAACATGGGTTGTTACCTCCATGAACAGAGGAGGTATCGTTTTGGCATATATATAAATCTGTCTGCATGTCTAGATGTTTGTTTACGTTTCTGGATATTTGCGGTCAGTATAGATAGATTATGATAATATTTGGTTTGTGGATAGGGGATGGGAAGAAGAAGGTCAAGGTTGATTATGTCCTCTGGTGTGTGGCCTTGTAACTTCCCATTTTTGTATCTTTTGTCCTTGGTTTTCTGTGGTCATGATTTTTTTGGTGGCAGATAGCTTTTGATAAGGAACAGTAGCATAGGTTTGGGGCCTCCTAGCAGCTAGTTGTACACGTAGTCAGGGTTGATTATGCCATCCCCACCCCCCAGTGTGTGACCTTGGTACTGCAGCAGAACTTCCATTTTTGTATCTTTTGTCCTTGAATTACTATTGTCTTTTCTATGACAGATAGCTTTTAATGTAGGGAACATGCACATGGTGTGGGTTTGTGGCCACCTAACAGCTTGTTTAAAAGGTGACTTGTCTTAGCATTCCAAGGAAACATCTTCAGCAGCATTCTAAGAATTTTATGTTTCAAGCCTGGTGCACTTTCTAGTATATAACTAGCAGCATCCTCACTAGGGTCCAGTTGATTGACAGGGCACCAAATTGTCAGGTAATTAGATTAGTTAGTGTGGCACCTCTCTGTACACCAGATACCAGAGGTGAGTGGCACCTTAACTTGTTAGGAGGAGGAACATGTTGAAGGAGTTAGAGGGGATTCATTTACTGCAGACCAGGAGAGATGGAGAATCCCTAGTGATGGTGCCTATGACCACTTGGTGTGTCATTAGCTTATACAGGGTTTATGTCTGGATTTAGCTTTGATTCATCTCAGACAGCAACACATAACCAAAAATCATCATGATCAGTCAACCCCTTCTTGAGTTATTCTTTTCCAAAACAATTGTGAAACAAAATATTGGCACCAGCTGTTCAAAAAAAGCAGACGGGGCCTGAACCTTAGCACGACTATCTCTCCTTCCCTAGAGCTATCTACCATTGAAAAGTGATGACCAAATACAGCATATCCAAGACACGAGATATCAAAACCAGTAGTTTGGCTGCAGTACCATGTGAAGCCAGCTAGGGGTCCAAAAATTGATAATTTTTAGGTCTTATCAAGACCTACTCACATACAAAGTATCGCGAGAATCCACTTGCATTCTTATGTTATCGTGTTGACAGACGGACAGACAGATACACGAACGCTGACAAAATCATACTTTACAAAGGTAAAAGAAATACATACTGGTAATGGTATAGGTTTACATGGAGGTGGTAAAGAATATTTACCTATTGAAAAATGACTTATGGCCTGATGATCACAAGTAAGAGTTAGATGATATAGATTAAAACAAACTAGATTGTGAATTAAGTAGATTGTTAGGTTTGACTTTCTGATCAATTAAAGGAAAAGTCATGATAGTCAACTTTTGCAGCCAAACACGAACTTCCCTTAGTGGTACAGTCGAAGTGAATAGGCTTTTGTTAGGAAATGTTGTTCATCCCCTTGTGTATATTCTGGGTATACATGTACATGTGGAGGAAACATCTGAGGACTGCTGTAGAGGTGGTATCCCTGTGTAGGAAAGGTCAAAGGTCAGGTACGGGTCTGTTGTCGCCCCTGAGGAAACCAGCAGGGTGGCACCAAATAAGATCCGCACATGTCAGTCCACATCTTGGCAGGAGCTTTGAACTTGTTTTGTTCCTGGTACTGGCAAATGGCCTCTTGTTAGTATCAAAGTACATGTACATGTATGATCAAAATGCCATTGTAAGATGCATCTTACAAAAGCCAATCAAGTATTACCATGATTATAAAGCTTCTTCCTTTTCTGACATTTCTGCTATTTACAGGATAATCTTGTCAATAGCCTAAAACTTCTCTGTAGCCTGGAGCTTATGATATACATCTGGAATTTTACAGCTGCTGCAAAAAAAATAACAAGAGGTGAACCTTCACTAGTATAAATATGATTGAAAACATGTTGTTACAACTTGTATTCTCTGTTGGCCAATCTTGGTAAATAGAGAATACATTTCAATACAATTTTATTTCTCCTCACAAAGTTGCTCATATGCAGTACACTCAGAGCTAGATCTTGACTGACTGTGTTGTCAGAAACTTTGTTTCCCAGTAATTCCTTTAAGGTTTCCGTCTGAACCGTTACTTCTGTATCTTCTAAAGCTAACCCAGTCCTGGTAAATAGTGGCTACATTTGAAGTGACATGTTTATATCATCTCACACAGAGACTGGTATGCAGTGCTTAGACTTACATCCTCTCACACATCTTGTGTGCAGCTGTAGAGGCTGATAGTGTTGAGATAAGTGTAATCCTGGGCAGGGAAGGTTCCTTAGCAACCCTCACTGACACCTTAACACTGGTGTTGTATGTGTATACTTAGTCTTAGGGCTTTTCCATTTGCCAAGTTCATGAGGCATGATCAAGAAATTTTTTTGCTTGCTTGCTCTCTCACTCATACTGGCTAAGTCACTCTCTCTCTCTCTCTCTCTCTCTCTCTCTCTCTCTCTCTCTCTCTCTCTCTCTCTCTCAGGCTCTCTCTCTCTCTCTCAGGCTCTCTCTCTCAGGCTCTCTCTCTCTCAGGCTCTCACTCATTTGAGCTCAGAATTGTCCCATGACAAAGGCCTCCGCTTCTTCCTGTTCTACATAACTTAGGATGTATATTTCTGTCTTAGTTTGTGTCTTTTATTATCTGGCTAATACACATTATTTCTTTGACTTTCCACAGATTCTCTTTCTCTACTCCCTTCAACTGCTGTTCTCTTAGAATCACAGTTATTTCACACACACCCCTTCCATCTCCATTTCTACCTTCACTCGAGACCTCCCATCTTGAAGACTTTTAACAATACCTAGAGACTTTCCCGGTCAAAGGTCGCTAGGTGGTCATGACCTTGACTTGCCCTTGCCCCTGTATTATTTGTTTGCGCCCCCTCCATGTTGAAGTTGTTATAAGGAGACATGAAGTAGACCATTATGTCCCATAGGAAGCTGTTCTAGGTTAGGAACAGGAAGGGATCAAGTTTGTAGTCAGTGGGGGGGTGAGCATAAATGTGGGTCTAAATCTGGTCTGTAGAGAGGTGAAAACCTTGTTATTTTCTCCATTGCTTTGCAGTATTTTTGCCCTCAAAATTCTTCAACTAGTTTGCCGACGCTTTTTATGTATCTATTAGATTATTGAGATTAGATCATAGTGTTTTTTATCAGGTAGATTGAGTTTTATGTGGTGTTTTAGTGGTTTTGATGGAGTTCAGGGTCAAGGGCATGGGGCCTTTATGTGGTTTTAAATGGCAAATTGAATACACATTAAGTGTACTCACTCTGTCTTTGTGTGTAAACTTTGACTATAAATTTGCTAGCACTGACTTGGAGACAAGGTATTACCAGTTCATTCTAAAGGTGAAAAAAGAAAAACAAATGTTAAAACAAATGATGACAATCTCATCTCTACTATGAAACCATTTGAAACAAACTTGAGCCGACGTTTACTGAATGTGCAAAATGTATGATTAGCAAACAGGAGAATTAACTTTGTAAAACCTCTTAAAGTCCCTTTTCCATTATTTGCCATTGCAGGGCAACCATAAGCCACCAAAATTGAATTTGTCAACCATAAGCCACCAAAATTGAATTTGTTTCCCTCCCTGATTTTATAATTCGAATATGATTAGAAGACAAGAAAATACACAAAAAATCTGTTCTTTTTCTGTGAAATTCGTTGAGCAATCTTTGGTTGCAGCACAGTTGCAGCCTCTAGTGAAAGTTGATTAAGGGACTTTTAAGAGAAAGAATTTCTGTTGATGATTCCTATGTGTTCCACAGATCCGTACCCCAGACCTGGGTGGTCAGCACTCCACAGTGGACATGGTGCAGACTGTGGTGAAGGAGGTGGAAGCACAGGCAGCAAAACTCTGAACACCTCTGCAACATCACAAACATCAGGCAGCCAATTGCAAGCTCTGAACACCTGTTGTTTTTCCCTAAGACCTGACATTTATACACACACCAAGTGCTGTACTAGTAATTTATTTATTACACTTGAAACTTAGTCGTAAACATCTTACTGAAAGGATTCAATGTTCATTTGATAGAAAATGTTTTTATAGGAGTTACAACATCAACAGCAACAAGCTCTAAGCACCTTTATCAGAAACATGTTTGCGTAAGGATCTGACTTCATACACTCACCAAGTGCAGTAAACTATTCCATGATTATGCTATTCAGAATGGTCCTTTCATTTACAGTTGAGGAATGTATTCAGTGTTTATCTGAAATTGTTGTGGAATTTTTTACAAAAAACAGTGAAAGAGTAATGCTTTTTTTTCGAATGGGACTGTTCATTATATTAGTTCAAGGGAACCAATTTGACATATCTGCAATTGTGCATTGTTTATTTGTGTATCTCTAATATTTAATGAGAACTGGAGCCAACACAGTGTTGAATGATGTTGACTAAGACATACATGTACGTACAAGGTTTTGAACTGGTTTTCATAAAGACAAGAATGTTAGCCAGTTATTTTCTGTCATGTAAGAGTGCAATCTGTTGAACATAGAGGGCAACAAGATACGAGATATTGTGTATTCATATGTTATTTGTGACTACCAGCAAAATGCTTTAAATATTACATGTATTTGAAAGAAATATGGTGTTCTTCAGTATCAAACTCATTTGGACAAAATTGGTTTGTCAAAGTTCTACTATTTCTAAAGCTGTTTCACCTTTTTTAGGGCATTGACATAAATATATGTCAATAAAGTGGACCCAAACTGGGTTTCAAACCTGGAGTTGGTTATTTTCGTGTTGCCCCATGACCTTGCTGTTGACCTTGTCCATAAAGGTCATGACCTTTCTGCACATAAAGTTTTGAGATGATATCCCTTGGAGTTTTTTTTTTTTAAATCAGCACAACGTTAGGTTAAAACTTTCACCTATATATATTATTTTTGGTGTTATAGAGTTCTTCAGATCCTATAGCACGTTTTGAGTTGGCAGCTGAGTGTATGCTGTCAACTCCATCAGGAATACTAGTATTTCTCAACATGCCTAACCTTGAAGGTGTTAACAAACTTGGCACATCTGGGTCTCTTGGCAAAGTAAAGCCTAACCCATAGATAATTGGGATTTCACAGACCTAAATGTACATGCAGGTGGTTGCTTTGCAATTTTGGAGCAAGGAGGTTTTCACAACATGGTTGCTTAGAACTCTGTTGGCCATGGGGTAAACATGCAATACTGAATTCATGGCCAAGGGGGATCCTGAGAGAGTATGACTCTTTGACCACCCTCTTTTTGGCACAAGAAAAAAGACAGATGTAAGAAGTAAGGCTCCAGCTTGTTTTGGATGTCTATTTAGGTGTTTTTATTGAGCGTTCTGATTTGTCAGCCTGGCCGAAAGAAAACTAGATGAAATAGAAAGCCCAATAAAAATGCCTCATATAAAAAGACATAAACAAGCTGGAGCCTAACCTATGCTTGGAGTGTAGGAGGGGATTGGAATTGGATCAAAGCCATTTTAGCATTAAAAAATTACGTGTTTCTAGGGAAATATGTGATATAGAAGGCTTCAGGTACTTTTTTACCAGGTGTGGAGTGTCGTTCTGACAAGTCCATGTTTGCTGGAATGTTTAATATCGACCCTTATCTCCTCATCTTCTGCAAGGTCAAGTTCGCAGGTTGGCAATGAAATGTACTTGTCAGTTCTTGGCCAATTCCCAACTACCAGTGTCAGGGTCAAACAGCCCT
Source organism: Branchiostoma floridae (assembly GCF_000003815.2). Lineage (NCBI taxonomy): Eukaryota > Metazoa > Chordata > Leptocardii > Amphioxiformes > Branchiostomatidae > Branchiostoma > Branchiostoma floridae. Next base: position 6,524,691 of record NC_049983.1, read on the forward strand.
CTACAACTAATTTGTAAGTTTCATGTTGTCAATAGCCTCTTTCAGACATCTTGCTACACTAATTACTATACATGTGTTAACATCTGTGTTGGTAAACTTTATCATTGAGCAAACTAGCCTTTATCTAACCCAAGACAAAGTGAATATCCTCTTGGACTCAATAAATCCGGATTCCTATGCAAGAGGAGTGAAGAAGCCCGTGCTCACCGTCCAACGTTGGACCGAGACGGGGGGCGACACAGGTTACCTGTCACCATGGCCATCTATACTGACGTCACGTTCCGGAAGCTGCACTCGTCCATTCCGTGAACAAGGCTGATGGAGTAAGCCAAAAATTTAGTTGGTTAGATTCCGTGTTGGTTAGATAAATTTTACTTTACCCCATGCTAAACGTAGCTATGTAGTCAACAGAAATGTATAGATCAACAATTCAGACAAGGGGGCACAGCTGCAAGTTCTTCTGGCAAATTACCACCCCATTCCTTTTTTCCTAACTCTCGCTTTTATTCAACAACCGAAGGTACATGTAGTATGAAGTAGAGACGACCTTTCTACAGACTTGGATTTAAGTTACACAATATCCGCTTACTTTCCTTTAGGTATTCTCTTCACAGGCGATTTCAGGGACGTCTTGTTTTCAAGGCGACTTCACCACTTGCGTTTCTCAACAATTTGTTTCGCATCTCCGAGACTGCCAGAACAGTAGCAAGAGCAAAGGTCTCAAGGGAGTCACGGGGATTATCAAATAAAAGTTATGTAAAGACAATTTCTTTACTGCCCAATGAACAAGCGTTAGGTGTATGTTTTTGTGTGTACATGTATATGATCAAGCCTGTTTCACCATGTGTGTGGCAAGTTAGAGAACCACACTAAAGCGATTTTCCTTTGTTTCCGCACTAAATGGTTTTCTCTAGATTTGTTTTCCTTGCTCGGAAAACAATTGGGCCCCTTGTAGGTAGTATTCATCATCCCTGGACCGTGTAACGAGCTAGTGTGGCCACGCCTCCTTCTAAGCCAGCTTGTCAATCAAACCCTAGTCCAACAGAGTGCAAACTTTTAGTAAACAGTTTACTGTATGTTGCCAACAGTTGTGTCTCAGAAGATCTCAGAAGACACAAAGCAGAGGTCGTTTTCTCGAAGCTGTGTCTGCGTGGGACTCTTTCTAAGGATTTCTGAAGAGTTGCTATTTTCCTGTCAATTTTACAAGGATTTACTTTGTTTGACTTTACCGTAACTCCCGCTGTGTCTCACCGGGAAGTTTTTCTCACAGGAAGAGAGAAGAGTTCAGGTCATACGGAAATCGTTTACAGGATAAAGCTACTCGATTCTGGGACACAAGCCGAGCGCGCCAAGATATCGTCCCACTCTCCTGTCAGTCACTTTTCCAGTCCTGACACAACTAGGGCGAAGTCCGGGCTCGTTCAAGATTTGAAGGACGTGTCTCTGACTTCAAGATCGTATACTCGAATCCTTGCGGAGCTCCAAGAATTTGAGAAGGTTTTGGGGGTTGCCAAATTTTGAGGGATTTCGTTTCTGACATCCGCCCGATAGACTGCTCAAGCGGGGAATTGTTGGCATTGCTAAGCCATTGTGTAAGGAAAAGTACCTCACAGGGTTTCTATCCTACTGACCAAGCTAGAGAGAAGGGAAAGCCACAAGCGGAGCAAGTCGGATTGTTTCGTGGATCTTTCTGCAAATATAAAGCAAAGGTGAGTGATATTCCAACAGACGCAAATTGCCAGTTACATGTATAGCCTCTACCAGGGTCCAATGTTGCTGGAAAATAGTGGACATTGGAATGATAGACTCATACTAGCTAGAATAGGAAACAGGGTCGCAAACGATACTATACTCCCCGGCAAGCTATTAACTCCTCTGGCCCGTTATCTGTCTATTTGACCACGTTCTACTATTAATTTTTCAGAGACTTGTGGAGCATGGTAAAGCAAGTAGAGGCTAGGAGAACAGTAGAAATTTGCCAAATAGATGAGAGATACATTGTAACACATACCTGAGGAGTTAGCTGGCCAGGGAGTACTTGTATCCAGGTTTGTACTAGTCCCAGCCAGCTGACTCCTCTACTCTGGCGTGTTATTTTGTCTATTTGGTCAATTTCTACTGTTATCCTGCGACCTATAAGGAGCCTGGTAGAGGCTAATAACTTCGTTGACAGCCTTGTATGGTCTCTAAACTTCATCGTTGGCCATAGAAACCACCACACTCGCTGATAAAACGTGTTGTTTTTACTTGTCCACGTAAAACTAGGCACTGTCTCTGCGTTTCCTTTCAAAATGTTTTTATCTTGAAAATTCATCGTCTTGAGCCAAGATAAGAACATACCAGTGAAAGTGACCTTGAGTCAACAAGTATCGAACTCAAGACTCGTTACTAGGATCTTGAGATAGTATCTGTCAGGACGTCCTGAAGTGCACTTGTGGGATGTTTTCAATTGCACGGTATCGCAATGTTTGCGTTGGGGTTTAGTTTATAATGGTTGCCAGACTGGTTTGTGACATCCCTGCATGCCTGTCAGCGATAACGAGCTATGGAATGGCAAGGCTCCGGCTAATAACTGTGTGGGTATAGTACATAGTCTCCTTCGCAGACTTCTAGGGTGGGTGTTTTCATTTTGAGGGGATCGCTGAGTCGCGAGTTTTAACATAAGCTAAAATACTCTATGCTGAGAAAGAGAGTTTTACGTGCGACGAAACCCCCTTTCCCAGCATAGCCATAGAGAACCTTAGCCTATGTTGAAAATTGTGAATCAGTGCTCCGAAAAAAAATAAAAGTAGCCGTTCTAGAAGTCTGCGAAGAAGGCTATTTATGCGGGCAGATCGGCGCTCTGCTTCTGGGTTAATCTCCAAGCAGATATTGGAAGTAAAATAAAATATTTCCTTATTGTCAGTTTGGACTTTGGAGGGACAACCAGAATGCTCTGACCAGAATGGTACACAAATGTTCAGACTAAGGTACTCCAAGCAGAGGTTTGGGTGGAAGACCTTTTTATAGTATGCCCCGTTTTCTTTACGCTTTCACGTCAACGTTTCTTCCCTACCAACATCTGCTTGGAGAGTAAGTAACACCAAAGCAACTTAGCCTGTGCAATAGATTTAATCTCCCAGCAAGTATAGAAAGGTAACTCTCGGATGCGCCGTCATGCGCGTAGAAGAAAGACCAGCTACGTCGCGGATCCCAAAGCTTGAAAGACTTTGCCTCTCTGCATCTGCTGAGATGGCGGAATGACGCAAACAAGCTGGAATCTTTTTAGTCTTACATCTGCTTGGAAATTTTAGTCTCTGTATTTCTTTCACCTGTTGTTAGACTCTGCTGAGTTCGCAAAGTTAACGAAATGTGAGCTAGGTACAGGCTTAGTATGTGGACTGGGTGGCGGCTATCGTATACTACGTTTGGGTGGTGGCCGACCAACACCTATTTAACTGCAGCAACAGACCGCCACTGGGGCTGTATAGAATTCAACCATTGCATTACTTCACGATTAGTGCTAACGCTTATTGGTATACACAACGTTGTAGTGTTGATGACAGCCAGTGGCCTGTATCCAGGGACAAAATACTCTCAAAGCAGAGGTTAGGTTGTTTTGATGTTAGTACAATGCTAAAATTTCTTCCAACACAAAGGTGTACACGGATCAAATTTTCAACAACCACTGTCGCCTTCTTCAGGATCAATACTGATGACCAATCACTTCAGAACGTAAACTCGCGAGAGTTACAGACACGTGATCTTATTAACACGTGATCTTGCGGATACATGACGTCAGCAATGGGTCAAAAGTGCTAGGAAGTTTTTTTCAACATTTTTATCGGCCTCCTAGACAAAAAGAAAATATTATAAAACAGAAAGCCCTAAAAAAAGGCATAAAAAAACAACGTCCAAAACAACCAGGAACCTAACCTCTGATTGGAAAGTACATCATTCTTTGGAATTCAGTTTTCCTGGCATAAAGATGTTAAGCATTGTTTACTATAATGCCACCTCTTTCGCGTCGGTGATTCAAAAGCACAAGCGACTTGTAACCGTTCCATCTCGTAAACTAACCATTTCAAAGCCACTTATTCGTTGAAAGGAGAACAAAGAGAAACGGGTTTCAGCGAAGTCAACCCCCGGGACCTTTGAGGTCATGGGAGAGAACTCTGAGTCAAAGGATCGCCTTATGTTCTCACAAATGGTGCGGGGTGACCGTGACGACCCTGGTGACTCTGGGACCGAGAGGGAGGACGAGCGCGCGCTGCCCTGGACACGGGTGGAGGTCGGAAAATGATGGTTGTCATCAACTATCAATCTGAAAGCAGATGTTAGGAGGAATATTGTGACGTTATAACCGTGTTTCTGACTGACGCGGTTTGGCGTTTTGGCTATCAAAGTGTGGAGGAAGTTGCAATTTTTCCTTCCAATAACTACTTCGAGACATCTTTACGTTACAAATGAGGACCATATTTGCATAATCAATGAGAGACATCTACACAATACGTTATTCGAAAAGGTTAACATGACTTGACGAAGGTATGATGTCTTGGAACTCTAGAATTGTATCTTTATCTGAAAATCTATCATTCAAGCTCTGCATCCTACGTCGCTGAGTGAATGGCATGGAGTTACACTGCGTTTGACCATGAAAAAAGCAATTGAACTTAGATTGACAAAAGCGACCGCCGGTTGTGTTTTTACGTGGGAGTTAACTAGCCAAAGTAAAAGAAGCGGATAACTTTTAATCGACTGTGTTAAAGGAGTTGTTCTGGTCTGTAAATTTCAGCCAACGAAACTCAAATCAAAGTTAGAAATTACCCGTAGCTGCTGACAGACTATGGCCAGGTACACCTCTCAAACCGCTTTCTGTATCTTAGGGTCTCTTAGGTCTCCTTTTCCTAATGTCTGTTTGGCATAGTCGGATATAAGGAAAACCTGACAAATTACTGAAGATAGCAAGGCCAACTAAACGCTAAAACCAGCCGGAACCTAACCTCTGCTCAGAAAGTAATCACACGAGGGATAGGGCGTAGCGAATGGGCAATGTCAGCTGGTGTAAAGGGCTTCATTGTTACACGTTAAAAGTTAGAACACTGCCTCCCCTATGTGTACCGACACGAATTTACGATGTCGCTAGCCGAATTGTTAGCTGGGTCTGTGCTAGAGGTTATGATAACAGGATGAGAGTAAGAATTTGTGGTCCGTGACAAATTAAGCCGACAAAGTCATGAGTAAGAAAACACAAAGATACGGGAGCTGAAAACACTAATCCTTAGCCTCCATCACAGGCTCTCCCAGTCCCCTCGTTGGGGGGGGGGGGGGGGGGGGGGTCGGAATACACTTTTGCTGACCATTTCCTTTCGTACTGGGTCGTTTGTACCCCACTAGACTTTCTTTGAGAATAGGCAGATGCTAGCTAGAAAAATGTTGTCAGGAAAAGTTAGAACTAATTCCCGTAATACTTGCTTGAAGATTAACTAGAGTTAACAGTAAAATCATGTATTCACTGCACCAGATTGTGCATAGGGTGGCACCCATCTCCATTTCAATAGCCCTTGGGCCACACAACTTTGTGCAATCACTATATACAATAGTCCATTGGTAGTGGTGTGTGTTGAATTACGATACTCTTTCCCAAAATGCTGAGTGATAAGCAGAGAAAGCAGTATGTACTAATTCTAAAGTCTTTGGTATGACTCGGTCGGGGATCGAACCACCGAATGAATGCCAGACGAACACTCTACTCTCTTGGCCATTGCAATCTGGATGAATGTTGCGAATGCCAAAAGAAATTACCACCAGACTCTTTCGGAGCCGGAAACATTAGTAGAAAAGTCGGCCAAATTTAGTGGGTAAACTGGAGGGTCCAAGCCTTTCCGAACACAAGACGTATATACGTATCTATCTTTTTACCAAAAATCGTGATTATAGCTTTTTATAGCCTGTCTAGAACACTAGATATAAAAAAACGGATGTTTCGCTGCAGTGTCACAGAAGGCCGCTAGGGGGCTCAAAATCTAGCACCTACCAACGTATCAAATATCATCAAGTTCCACACTCTAGTTCTCGAGTTAAACTGCGACCTCTACAAACACACAGGCAGACAGACAGACGCACCCAAAAGTATAACCTCATTGCCGGATGTAACAAGAGTTCAATTTCTAAATTAAGAATATTTTTAGGGTAGAAATCAGATGGTACCCAGGCTAACCCCAAGGTAGCATACACCAAGACACGTGACTATTCCTGATCTCTGCACCTTTTAATTGCCACAAAAATGACCCATTTTAGAGTGATTTATGCCCTGAAGAATCGCGAACACACGAGGCTGTATGAGAACGAGTGGTTAGCAGTGCGCTGATTGGCACCAGGTCCTACCGGTCAGTGGGTCAGTAACCCTTGTCCACTCTGGCGTGGTGATCCCTCGGACCTCAGGCACACATTCCAGACAGACGACACCAACAGTGGTGGACAGTCGTTCAATCTTCGTTTAGGAAAACAGAGAAGCTTTCAACTCGCTGAAGGATAAGCTAATCATAGAAAGATTAGGATTACGCAGATGTAATCTTGATAAGAGATTTTGTCGTATCGGAGCTGATTGGTTCTTTGGATGATTGACGAGTGCGTTGGACGGCAAAATTGCGTTGTAGAATCTCGCCTAAGTTATCAAAACCATTTAACAACGATGATGTCCATGTAGCTCAACTGGTAGCAGCCTCACAGTTGAGCTCCTGGTTCCAATGCAGTAGTTCTCTCCCTGAAAAATTGAGATATTGGTTGGGGTTTTTTGTGTGTGAGTGTGTCTGTGTGTTTGCAGTCAGCGTGACTCAAGAACTGATTGATGTATTACGATGGTATTTGGTATGTCGGTCGGTGTTTTGATAGAAAACGAAAATCTAGATCAATTTTGGCCCCCCTAGTATGTGACCTTGGTACTGCAGCAGAACGTCCGTTTTTTTGTTGTATCTTTTGACCTGGATAGGCTATGGTCTTGAGTTTTGGGTGGCAAGTAGCTTGCGAGATAAGGAAGCAAGTGGTACATGTAGGGCCACCTAGCAGCTTGCTCTAGTTGGTAACCCTGGTCCAAAGCCTGGGATCGGGAAGGGCATCTCGGGCTCGGTTGGGGCTGCAACATAAAATCTTACATTCCCTCGTCTTGTAAGTTCTTGACTGACGTGTTTTCTGTATGTGAGAAGACGGTAGCACGTAAACACACATGCCGGGATGGTAAAGGTCCTCCGTGGGCAGTGCCGCGGCTGTCCTCCCCGTCAGCGATGTGTGCCTGTTATCCTGCCAAGTTAAACATAGCGATCGTGTGGCGTCTGTCTTGGGTTCACCCCTCTTATCTACACCCCCTCCTCCAGACTGCGACTGCGCTGAGCGACCAAGTGGTTTCACAGGTCGCTCAATATTTTTGTTGTCTTCTAAATCGATGTGTTTTGTTGTCTTTCAATAATAATACTTTGACACCTTGCATCATACTTAGTATTCCCAAAAACATTATGATCATAGCATGTTCAAAAGACAAGAGTTCAAAACATGAAATTCCGCTGCAGTACCATGTGAAGCCGATAGAGCACCCAATATCTAATTATTTCGTGGAGGGAAATATCAAGGGAATCCGCCCAGATATTCTTGAGTGTTATCGTGTGCACACACACACACACACACACACACACACACACACACACACACACACACACACACACACACACACACACACACACACATACACGGCACACACACACACATACAGACAGTCACACACACACAGACAGACAATCAAACACACACACAGACAGACAGCAGTCACACACACACAGTCACACACGCACACACAAACTTTGCTTTGTAACTTTGTTAAGTTCGGATTGCAAGAAATTTGACAAGACTGACAAGACGGCAATGTTTTAGATGCCTTAGCCAGGCTACACTAGTTCTTTAGGGGGTAAAAATTGTTGTAATTGGCCAAAATAGTCCTGTTTAAATTGGCCAGAGTCCGCGGAGATTGAGCCCTATCTGGCCGGCAAATTCCTTCGACCAATTAGTCTAATTTGGGCGCTTTTTCATCCCCGGGAAAAGCCTAATTGAAACAAGCGTCTCAGAACAGTTAGAAAGGAATTCGAAACAGACAAGAACACCGGGGAAGGGCCGTACAGGTAGTTGATTGACAAGCTAATCCTCTCCAGCCCTTAACAAGAAAGACATTCCGCTATCTTCAGGGCGTGTCCGTCGGCTGTGGTAGAAATATCGGCTTTATTTATCCCATACACTTACACTAAACATGACATATGTTGTAAGGAATGCAAAAGCTCGACTTATGTTTCGTACCTCAGCTTTTTTCAATCAAGAGAAATTCAAAACTTTTCCTCTAGGAAATAACGCGCCAAACGAGCATTTTGTCTAAAACCTGGTCCCTGGTCAGAAGGCTAAATCAACAGGCAAAGTTCCCTCACCTAAAACTATATATATACATCATCTATAAGGGTGGGTTCACACGGTTTTTTTTCAAGTTCGCATGAGGACCGTATGGAATTCTATCAATACGCAATCGTACACGTAACATTTGGATTTTTTTAAATATATCAAATTATACGTGCATGTATCGTATGAATTACAACTTCAGTGTATTATTCCGTATGAGGTGCGTATGGTTTGCATTTAATGTGCGCAACAACCTTGCTGTGAATAGCTGCATGTGAGGTACGTATTCTGAGCTGTACGTACGCTATGTAGACGCTGCTTTGTTCAGATCGCATGCCGCGAGATCAGCATATGACCACGTATTAAGTGCAAACTTATAACGTATTCTTACCGCTGCAATGCGCATTCATAACGTGGAACCAAAGTAATACGTATTCATAACGTTTGAGCTGCGTAACTGCGTACATACGATAGTTTTGTGCCTGTCCAAAAATATTACGTGAACTGTGCGTATGCCTGCGTACCCAAAACTTAACACATGATGCATATGAGGTGCGTACTATGCGTACGGCTACTTATGGGAAAATGTCAACACGGACCTCAGATGGATTCGTGTGACTTCACCATAAGATGACAACCTCCCTTCTTTTGACCAACGAGGTTCTTGTTTTGACATGTTCCAAATTGCGACCTCCTTTGCAAGCTTCTCATGCCTCCAGCGAAACACGATAGCACAAACAAAAAGTTGCTTGTTTGCGTTTTGCCTTGCTTCGTTTTAACTCAATGGCTGAGACGCACGTTTGTGAGGTGTACAGTTAAACGTAAGTAGTCTTAAAATGCGTTGCAGAAAGATAAGATAGTGGTTGATATCATCAGTGATGATAGACAACTAGTTGGTTATATCTTTGTGGTAGCATGTGGCACAGAACATAGACGGCTGAATAAGAACTATTCACGCGTAGACCTGAAAATAGAGGGTGCGTGTGTGCTCAACTTGCGGTGAACACCAATATAAGGCAGGTGCTTTTAAGCGACCAGTTCTTTGCCCTGGGTAAGAGCAATAAGAAAGTGCTCCCAATCTATCCTACTTGGCCGTTTGAAGGGTAAATTGACTCCCATAGCTACATGTTTTAAGCACATACAATGATACATGTAAACATCCTAGACTGTCTGCCGGCGAGGAACAATGACGGGTACCGAGTGTTCAACTTCTTTTCTTGCTGTTTCTGTAGTGGGGTATATTTTCTACAGGGAACTGGGTTGCCAGCCCCCTTCTCCTTAACATACCAGAGTGACCCAGAGGCACCTTCTTGAACCCCGAAGCCCCATTTTACGTCCCTTCCGAAAGACGGGTGCAACCCCAACCGAAGAACATTCCTTGGATTTGAACCGGGGTCTCCCAGTTACCAAGTGATTGAAACCAGGGGCTAGGACCTCAACTATGAGACTGCTACCAGTTGAGCTACAGGGACATCCCTAAGGTGGTATCTCACTGCATTGGGGTCACCGGTACGGCACTGCGGGGTTCGAAAGATTACTCAACGAGATAAAGAACGAATTTTCTTACGTTTTGTGTCTTTTGTTGTCTTCTAAGTCTTAACTTACGTATTACGCAATTTCTAAATTATAAATGATCGGCGAAAATAACACAACAGTGACGCAGTGAACGAACCTCACAGTGCCGCCCCCAAGTTCAGTGAGATACCACCTTTGAGTGACTAGGTGTGTTAGCGAAATGTCCAGACCGCCTCTACAAGATAAGACGATCGGATCCCCGAATGGAACGTGACTTTTCGAGGTCAAACATGTGGACGGAACTACTGCGGCATTTCTCGCACGACTGGTCCCCGCACCTGGTGGTCCTGGGTTCGATTCTCATCTCGTGGTCTCACCACAAAAGAAATAATGAGGAATAGAAAATAAACACAGCTCTAAGCAGTAACAAACTTCAACACACAGTGGTGTATGTTCATGTCCTAATTTGATTTGCTGTCACAATATCTTTTGTGAGATCGTGTGGCGTAATCGGCAGCGCTTTGCATGGGCTCAGGCCCAAGCGGTCCCGAGTTCGAAACCTGTCGTGTCACCAATCTTGCGCCCCTGGGAAAGGCACTTTACATGACTTTCCTCACTTCACTCAAGTGAAAATGAGTTCCTAGCTTCCGTTAGGGCCGTCCCTCGGATAGGACGTTAAATGGAGGTCCCGCGTTTGAGGAGAGCCACACCTCGAGTACGTTAAACTTAAAGAACCGACCGCACACTTATATCGAAAAGAGTAGGGGACCTTCCCGGTGTGAGTGGATCAAACCTTACAGTCTGGTCTCTGGGTTGACATATTGAAAAGGTGTTAGTCACCTGTTGTGTCAATCCTTCCACAAATGTGGTAAAACTAAACAAATAGTAAATGTGGAATAGAAAATAAACACAGTTCTAAGCAGTAACAAACTTCAACACAAATTGATGCATGTTTATGTCTTACTTTGATTTGCTGTCACAACATCTATGTGGTGCGTTTACGAAGTTTTCTGACTATTCTTTCTCAAGCAGAGGTATAAGATGTGGTTCGTTTTTGTTGGCCCATTTGGTCATTTTGTCTATCTTTTCAAAGCTATTAGGGACATCAATTGCAATATCTTTACAATATTGCAGTTTGAAACCACAATCTGTCAACACAACATCCCTAAATACCCTGTACAATGTTTGTTTAAAACAATGGATATAGGTTACCCCGCGGATAAAGGTGAACTAGCGTTAAAACACGTCGCCAACTTTCCAGGCACACGGAATGGCAGCAATACTAGTTTCCCCCTTGGAAGATGATTTCTTGGAACACTGGTGTTTATTTTATTTTCGCAATTTTAACATGGCGTAAGAGAACTTGTACCATGTTAAAAACCACTACACGTTAGAAGTCTGCGAAGGAAGCTAAGCCTATAGCTAATGGCAACGACTGGTTTTATCACCCTGAACGACAAGTCACACTTGTAACTTTGAAGACAGCAAAAACGGTTGATCCCCACTTTTTTATCCACCGCAATTTGTTAAAACGTTCCGCCCCTGTAGTTCTCAATACCAGAGTTCAACCGTCCTCTCTTTATCATCTGTACCACAGACCAGTCGCTCCCTGCGTGTTTTGTATATTCCACACATCGCTCCTTTAAACACGAGACGCCTGGCGGTCTCGCTTGTGGCCCAAAATACACTGGGAGGGGTCAACTGAGGTCAAGTTCAGACAGAAATACAGATAGCGTTGACAGACGTGACGGGACAATACGAGCCTTCACAAACACTTAACCCCGTGACGCGTTCTTTAAAGGCTCAAATGGGGTTTTCCAATACACGAATATCGGAATTTCGACTCATAAAATCGCTTCCACTACCTCCAACAAGATCATATGACGTAATATGGCCAAAGTGAACTGTCTTGTTACTAGATACGGTACAGCAATCACTGATAGATTCGTCATCAAAATGTATACACACTGAACACGAAACCCCTTGTGAAGCCTCCTGTGGCAGCTGCATGATAAACTATCACTGCAACTGTAGTGCTTGTGAGAAACTGACCCCGATGTACTGATACTGTGAATGCCATCATATCTGGTTAACAGCTTAGAATAGGGCAAATGATCAGAGTGAGTGATACGTTAATTGGATGCTTAGGAGTTTGGATTTTGAAGAACATTAAGTCGACAATGGCGTTCTGAATATTAGATACCTCATACCACCATACATATAGGTAAGTGCTAACTTTCATTTGCTTTATGGACAGCCAGCTGTTTCGGTTATGAAGAAAAGACCGCTGCTTAGCACATCGACATATCAGTTACTCAATATATCCTCTCACACATATGCAGAGATTCGATACCTAGAAAACACCAATGCAAGATACATCTAACTATATATCCTACGTTTTGGGCGTTATTCGTATGTTAATCGTAAGACTGAGGAAACTAGGAAGTCGAGACACTAGGCCGAAAATTTGTTTCAAACGATAGACTGGAGCCACGAAATGTAATGACTATTACCCTGTTTCTCAATTATAGAAATCTACACTCCTGGCTCAGATCTCGTTTGAATCATTCCCCACTAAGAAAGACCAGAAGGAAGTGGTGAGATCATAGCCAGGCATACAGGAAACAGTGTGTTTCTCATTTCGAGAAACCTGCTTTTGAAGTCCTTCATTGAAGCCTAATGAAGTCCAGTGATCTAGATAGATTTGACGTTAACGATTGTACATTCTAGTACTTTCTATCCTTGTCTCTCAAACACACTCTTTCCTCTAAGGTCTGCGACCGCGCTGCGTCTACTGAGCGACCTACGATTTGACATACCGCTTATACCCCCCTCACATTAGGCGAAAATCGATCGGACGACGAGTCTGCGAGCTCTTAATTACGAGGAGGCATGAGCCTGCTGCCGACGAAGAAATGGCAGAGTCCCCCCTTCCCGTCCACCAGGGTCATGCCTCCTCGTAATTCAAAGCTCGCAGACTCGTCGTCCGATCGATTTTCGCCTAATGTGAGGGAGTAAAAGGGACCTAATAACTTGTTGCACTGGGTTTGAGGCAGGTCCGCAAAGTAAAGGGGGCCAACTCCTGCCCCCAAAATAACATCATGGCACAGCAGTTCTCTCAGCCAGTCGTATACAACGTCAAGGGATCTTTGATAGACCCCGCAAAGCCACTGGGCGCCACTGTGCCGCCGGTTTTAGATGTTCCCCCTTCCCTCCCCCCGCCTCTCTCATCTAAGCCTCTCAATATATCATTACGTGTCTTTCTTTGACCAGAATAATCCGACAAAGAATTAGCGCTAGGAATGCAGTTTTGTAATCGTCTTTAACTTTGGAGTCACGCAACATAAGATGTCTGCCCAGCCTCAAAGCTAGTGTGCAACATGTTCTCAAGTTAGGCTCTTAGTGGCGTTATTAAAGGAAAACAAAAAGTTCAAAAGTTCCACTAACACTGTATGTTGCATGTTATATCCATGGCGTAGTTGTCACGATAAGCTATCAATGGTTTATATGTTGCCACTGTTTTGTGGACATTCTGCAAATAACACAGGGACGGTTCCGAAAAACAAGCCGCCAGTATGGTGTTGTGGCGCCGACGCGAATTTCCAAATTTGCAACGATATAGAAGACAAAGGCCCTCTTATGAATTATAGCTTGTATGAAGAATACTTGATCGATAACGATAGAAATTTTACTTTTAAACATATTGTAAAAAAATCGTTTACTCACTTTTCATCAATAGCTAGTCCTAAACAATTCGTGCAGCATGCTGACGTAAGCTATTTTCTGTGTAATAAATGCCGAGTATAGGATGTATATAGCACTGTTTCGTCTTCTGTGGTAAATGCTATGGTTTGTGGTCAACCGTAGCTGCTGCATGTGACTTTAGAATATTCCATTTTCGATGTTTAAGAGATCATGTATAAAAACATTTTCAGCTTTTACCTCTTTCATTAGTAAAAATGATAAAAATACTAATCTCAATTTCAATTCACCACTACTACCTTCCTATATTTCCATTAATGTCATAATTTAGCTTCCTTGATTGTGTTTTACGCTGTGCTATAAAAATCGCCGCCCCCTCAATTTCATCGTAATGGAATGGTCTTAAGGCTTGTGGTTGTCAGCGAGTGACGTTCGCGCCCCGCACACAAGTGAAACATTCGGGGTCAAACATTGTTCGCGCCTGTGTGGGGCTGCAGTTTCCCGGTCCGTACCTCTCTCTCACCGAGGTGCCTCTACCCTCGTCGGCGGTAGCCTAGCCTTTCTGGACCGCCTGTACAAGTCACGGAGCCTCGGTGATAGATAGAATCATTAACGGGAAGCATAACACCTTATACACCTTGTGTTCTCATTGGTACAGGACACTACAGAGCCATGGAGGCCGGATTGTTACGGTGGCTGGTACTAGCGGGCGTTGTAGCCGTTGTCATCGGGGACAAGCTCATCGAGGACCCGGTAGACGAGGTAGACGGTCCGCTGCCCTTCGTCGGGAACATCCCCGGAGAGGAAGAACTGGGGAAGCTGAAGCTAGAGGAGTTACCGACGGAGTTTAGCATGTACGATTTGAACAAGGATAACGTCATAACGGTGGACGAGTTGGCTAAAGTGACGGGGACGAAAGAAGAGGACGCCATGCACCCATTTGAAACCGCCGATGTAAACGGTAAGTACAAGTTCATGTTATTGTTGATTAGCTTCTGATAGACGTTAACATTGTCTTTTAGGAGTGTTAGGAGTTCAAGTTTGTTGTGTCTCTTCTTATAAGATAGACGCATTCTTAGAAATTCCGAGTAGTTATGACCGCTACGTTTACTTACTTTTTTTTTTGCTGACGCTTAAAGTTGAATTTTCTTTGCCCTGTCTAAAAGTTGTGTTTGCAAGTTTACTTACTGTCAACGCCAACTTCGTCGCCAAGTCTGCCTTTTTTCAAGCTCGCCTTCTTTTTTAAACAATTAACCAGTGTTTAAGAGAGGAAGAATTTGGGCTAGGATTATCCTTAATAGCATGATAGCAAGTATATGTTTTCGTTCAATTCTGTTCACACGAATACCAAAGTGCGGTGTAGCCAAACATTTACGGATTTGTCTGACATAAAACATACAATTGGCCGCATACCGAGGCGATTGGGGGTGTTTAGGGGTGTTTAGAATTAGAGAGAGTCAAGAGCGGCAATTTAAAAACTCGCGAAGCAGAGAAAATCAAATCACAGCGTTAGGCCACAGCAAGTAAATTTTGTGGATGACATCTTCTTCAGATTGCAAAAATAGTGCGATAGGGTGAAGCAATACAAGTTGGGTACAGAAAACATTTTCAAAATAGACACCATAAACGTTGAAACAAAAAGCAAAGGGTCAAAATATGGTAGCACAGCCAACAAGACATCCATGCCTCTATTCAAGACGTGCACTGGTGTAGTAAAAGTGACACTAGTATGGTAGACTGGTAACACTAGCAAAGTTACTTAGTAACTACATTCATGGCTTCCATATGTATATTAGTGACACTTTTACAACTATCCAACTTGTTTCACTTCTACAACTACAGTCATGGCTACTTCGCAAGTGTCACTTTTACAAATACAATCATTAGGCTACAACACAACATATTTGCTGATTTTGTTCATTTTTCGTCATGTTGACCATATCCATAGAAGAAAAATTTCGTTTTATTTTTCTGAAATCAGCCAAAAAGTAAGGAGCGCGTGGATATTATCCATAACATTTACTTGCTGTGGCCTAATGTTGACCATCTCCAAAGAAGAACAAAATTCCTTTTTTTTTTTGGTCTGAATTCCGGCAAAAATTCATGAGCGCGCGGATGTCATCCACAGAATTAACTTGCTATGGCCTTACATGATAAAACAGACTTGACTGAGACCACCGTCTGTGTGATTTGTGTGTCTTGGAAACTAGAACTGTGTTCCGGAGTTGGCGGGTAAGTACAGCTGTCGGTCCGACACTGTTTCCTGCCCGAGATTCTCGGCACGGCTGCAAATTAGACCGACTTTCCACCGCTGGGGCCCGGGGACTATTATTTTCCCTGCCAAGTTGAAGTTTACCAAATACCGTGAAAGGGGACATTTTTGCGTGGAGTTTATAATTTCGCGGTAGGATTACTAGGAAGAAAATGGAGTTTTGGCGGTGTTGAAACAAAGAAATTTTCGCGGTCCGTTTTTTAAGTTCGAATTCATGATAAACAGGTCAACGCAACAACCACGAACATAAAAGCAAGGCAAACATTTTCGCTTTTACGGTATTACTTGTAGGATGGGAACTGATAGGCAAGCGGGATTAAAGTATTTTCAACAGGACGCATTTTTGGTCAGACCTATAGGTCAGACCAGAGCGACTGAAATTTTAGTAAATCTCCTAGATAGTGGGAGGAGAGTTTTGCTAATGTTATGATGTGTGTGTTTTGATAACGGACAAATATTTAGAACGTTGAATGTTTTGAAAGGAGTAGTCTTCGTCTGCACCCAAAGCATGGGCTATCGGTGGATTATATTCTTTCATACGTTTTATACGTACGAAATATTTTTTTAACGTTTTGTTTGCATAATTCGTGTCACAAAATTCCTTCAAACACCAAAAAACAGGTATACGAAAATAACTGAGAATGTGTTCTATTTAATATTTAGGATAGAAGACTTTATGGGATTCGAGATAGGTAGAATAGATGTGTTGGAAGGAAATTAGACCAATTGTCACTGAGTAAAGGAAAGAAATTTACTAGACCTCTCCCTCCCTACACTTATCGTCTGAATATGACGTCACCTAACCAAAATAGGAGTAGTAAGAATACGCCTTTTGTATCGCCTGCCTAGACACAAGTCTCCTCGACCCTTGTCTGTTTGAAAGTTTGCCAAACAACAAGTCTGGAAATCCTGTCACTTGTATCCATCCGCCCACTTTGTCTGTACAAAGATTAAACGCTTACCTCGGAGTTACTGAATTTCTCAAAACTTACATTGTACGGGATTTAGCTTGGAGGCAAACATGGTATCAAGTTTTGCTGACTGAGGTCTAATTTGTGGCTGGTCTGAAATTGTTACGTTCCATATGTTGGCTCGGTTTTGTCGGGTAAACCTGGCTGTGTTGTTCAAGGTCAAACAAAATGGACAAAGGTCACGAATAGGAATGAAAGACACGAAGACAACCTCGGGTTTGTTCTGCAGTGCGTTACATACTATGCACGCACTGAAATTGTTTGATATCTTAATCATTTTTATAGTCTTGTCTCTCTCTTTTTTATTTTCTAGTTGCCATCCTAACCTCTCTTTCTCTCTCAAACGTTCATTCCCTCCCTTTCTCCCTCGCTCTCTTGCTCCCTCTCTCTTTCTCCTTCTTTCTCTCAAGTTATCTCTCTCTCCCTCATCTTTCTCTCTCTCCTTCGCTCTCTCTCCGAGCCCATCTCTTTCTCCTATCCCCTCTGGGCTCTTTCTCTCTCCCTCTCTCCCTCTTTCTCTCTAGCTCTCTCTCGCTCATTCACTCACTCACTCACTCTCTTCCTCAAGTTATTTCTCCTTGCTTTGGCTGATAGAATTTCTGGTTTTCCATTTGTCGTGAGCTAGACGATACCACAGGGAACATTTCACAAGGTGTTAATGCATGGGAAATAACATACTAGTTTCAAGCGCCAATGTCTCCTAACCTCATTACACGAGGTTTTCCCTTACTAGTTGTCCACTATGGACTAAATACCGGTAATAGTCAGACCACTTAGGGAGGGAGTGCATGTGTAATACTTTGTCCGGGGATACCCGAGATAGGCCTAAACGGGAAGTTTGTTTTCAGTAGCCGGCGAGGGTTGCTCCCCGTGACTGGGTGAGTGTGTGGGAATGTAGAGGTGGCGTGTGTCTAGCGCTGTGTTGCACGACGCTGTGTCAGTGGAGAAGAGAAACGTGCCTGTTCCAGGCGACAGGGATTCACTCACATGCGACTGACGAGAAAACCAAGAACTTCTGTGTAAGGCCCCTTTTCTAGCCTCTACCAGGCTCCGCGGATCGGTGATCTTATTGTAGAAATTGGACAAATAGAGTTTTAAGGTACGATATGGGGAGTTAGCTAGCCAGAAGAGTACGTTTCCTCCGTCAACGAGGAAACGTAGAGCCTGGTAGAGGCTACCCCTTTTCTACTAGACGGAGATCGCGCTGCGCTCTCACTGCGACCTAAAACAGATGTGTGTAACCTTCTATTTCATACTGGGTATATAATACAAAGTTTGACTGGATAAAGAAACAGACAAAGAGTAAAAAAGATTCGTTTTTTCTACACAATTCGTTTAGCGATCTGTCAACTTTCAAGTCGCAGAGAGAGAGAGAGAGAGAGAGCGAGAGAGAGCGGCGAAAGCGCCGTCCTAGTTGATAGGGGGTATAACTTCGAGGGTTCGCCTTTTTTCCAAGGACCCAAGCTGTTAATGCTTTCCTAACTGCTTGTACTTGTAGTCTAAACAGGATTATAAATGAGCACGTTATCTTGAACCGTTAACTTTAGAATGATAACAAGTATAATACAGCTAATGCAACACAGGAAAACAAGATAACCCGTAGCCTTAAACGACCCCATGTATAGATTCAATAAAAGTCCAGGGTCAAAATACTTAAATACATTCAATGCAAAAATAGACAAGAAACCGATGACATGGAAAATGATCACCTCTATCAATACCAAATGTACATATAGTGTAATCTCCAAGCAGATGTAGAGAGGTAAAAAAATACGATAGGATAAGCAGCATTCTACAACATAAATGTCCTTTTTCCTATATTGATTTTCAATTTACGGCATGTATTTGACCAATGAGCTTTTAAATAAAAGCTCCTTGATTTGACAGTGGAACTTCCAATTGCTTCGGGAACAGAGAGCTTGGAAAACTTTACGATTTCTCCTCTCTACATCTGCTTGGAGATGACACATAATGTACAGTCCCTTGAAAATGGACGGCTTTCTGTCTCTACACACTGTAGTAATGTTTGTTGTCTGTTGAACACTCCACTATTCATTGTGTGTATATAGAATTGGACTATAGAATTTGCTGCGAGTACAACTTCCCTCCCATTCTACACATTCGTTGAGATGATACATAACGTACCGTCCCTTTAAAAGGGAAATATTCCTGTCTTAGCACACTATAGTAACGTCTGTTGTCTGTTGAACACCCCTGTATTCATTCAGCATGTACATACGACACTTGAACTATAGTGTTTGATGTGGATACAACTTCCCTCCCATTCTACATCTGCTTGGAGATTATACATAACGTACAGTCCCTTTAAACGTGAAGGATTCCTGTCTTCACACACTGTAGTAATGTTTGTTGTCTGTTGAACACTCTTCCATTCATGCAACATGTACATACGACACCAAGTCTAATATTTGCTGTGAACACAACCCCCCTTTTCCACACACACATAGTCAATCTTTGTGTCACGGTCAAGACGACGACTAGGAATGCCGCTAATCTATGTTGCCTTGCATGCTCGAGGGGACTTCAATATATCTACTGAGATTAGGAAATAGTTGCTAGCCAACGATAGTCGGACGCAACACAGCAGTTCACAGTGTTGATAACGTCTCCTTCCCACTAGACGGCAATCCATGAGCGACCATACAATGACCAAAATCGGATTTTGAAAAAAAAATCGCTCTTCTAGCTATGAAAGTCGTTGAGCAATCTGTCAAATATTTGGTCGCACCTATGCATTACGAATACTACGTTTGAGCTGCGCAACAGTGTATGTGCGATTTTGTGTATGGCCAAAACTATCAGGTGTCCTGGGCATATGCCTGCGTAGCTAAACTTATACAAAACGATTGGGATGCGTATGAGGTGCGTATCGTACGTACGGCTTCGTATGAAAAATGTCAATACGGTGCTCATATGGACTTGAAAATATACTAATATGCACGTTTGAACCCAAACAAATGGGTTGTATATTACTCTCGTGATGTCCGTCGTTGTCAAAGAGAGTTTGATCACAAATTGTCAGAGTTGTCAGAAATTCGCAAATGCCACAAGTTTTATGGAATTGTATACCACTGGCCTTTTCTGAAACACCAGGGAGAATACGAAACATGTGCCTTTGCTGTTGCCTTTCAATGTTTCATTGGAATGCAACGCCGGAGGGAATACTATTAGAAACTTTAACAGTTGCTTTCTTCATTTCCAAATTGTCAGAGTACGTTGTCAGGAATTTGCCAGAAGCTAAACAATTTTGTGGAAACGTTTATTGGCCATTTTGTGACTCTATGGAGAATACTGTAATAATTTTGCTACCCTATGTGCCCTTTGCTTTCCTTGACTACAATGGAATGTACTGCTGAGGGAATACTGTAAGAAACGTGAACAATTGCTTCATTTCCAAACTGTCACAGTTGTCAGGAATTTGCCACAGGCTAAATAATTTTGTGTAAATGTATACGTTTTTGTAACGCTTGGGAGATACTCGACTACAATGGAATGTAATGCTGAGGGGATACTGCAAGAAACTTGGACAGTTGCTTCATTTCTAACTTGTCAGAGTTGTCAGAAATGCGCCACAGGACTTGAAATAATTAGGAATTGTATACCCCCTTTTTTGAAACGCCAAGGAGAATACCCGGTACTCAAATAAACTAATAATACTTTTGCTACCCACTAAATACCCGTGTACATTGGAATGCAACGCTAGAGGAAAAACTGCCTCGTATACCAAGCCAAGGAGACTGACAAACTGCATATGTTGTTTGAATCTATCTTTAGCTGGTCTGTAAGCTTTCCGGTCTTGGTCTCTCGATAAGACCCTGTAGTGTACTTCAGAGCTCTTACAAGGAATGTGTTAGTGCTTCAGCTAATGTTCGTAGGGCAGTTTTGTTTTCACTAGTCTTACCACTTCAAATGGGAAAACTAAACGCAAGTCACTGAAGCAAGTAAGATGTTCATCTCCTAATGTGGCGATGTTTGTGGTAGCGCTCACAAGCTTAACTCCTTCTTAATGTTTGGGTCACAAACTGGCTAACTGGCCTCCCGGGGTGAGAATTGTGACCATAGCTTTCTTGTTACCTCAAAGAAAAATGGAGGTATTGTTTTTGGTGTGTCTGCATATTTGTGATTCTAGATATTTTTGGGTCAGCATAACTTAAACACCTCTGGATGGATTATAATGATATTTGGTATGTGAATATAGGGGTTTGGTTAAAGAATTCCAAGGTCAATTCTGCGCCGTATGTCACCTTGGCACTGCAGTAGAACTTCCAATTTTTGTTTCTGATGTCCTGGGCATGCTGTGGATTTTTTTGTGTATGGTAGATAGATTTTGATGTAAGGAAGAATTCATGTTCGTTAGGGCCCCCTAGTAGCTTGTTCATGGTGTTCTCAACCTGGATATGATCTATCTGGGGCAAATGCCTTTTAAAGTCGGAGTTAGTCGTGCGTCTTGGCATGGTAGGAGCTTCATACGTAGGACACAGTTTGTCTTTAATACAGTATCATACTTTCCGTTCCCGCAAGCAGGCCAACCGGATCCCAAGCATTATCCATAGCTCTCAGCCAAGAGTGATCTATCTAGGGCAATCCAGGAGTAAATCGTGCGCCTTGGCATGATAGGAACTTCATACGTAGGACACCGGTTGTCTTTAATATCATACTTTCCGTTCCCACAAGCAGGCCAACCCGGCCCAAAGCATTATCCATAGCTCTCAGCCTAGAGTGATCTATCTAGGGCAAGTGCATTTTAAAGTCGGAGTACATCGTGCGCCTTGGCATGGTAAGATCTTCGTAAGTAGGATATTGCTTTGGCATGGTAGGAACTCCATATGTAGGACACTGCTTGATCCTTGGTTCCGTGAACTATCAGTGATATTTCTCGACCGTGTGATGTGTTCTAGCTGTCGGCTTCTTCACCATCGATCAGGGGATGTTTGGCAGGGCGATGTTTACCGTGCGGTCACCGCGAGGTCATTGACCCCTTCCTTAGCGAACCACACTGACCAATATTAACCCATAAACTAAGTCAATGATAACTTCAATGCTTGAAGGTCAGCTTAAATTTGTAAGCTAAAGGGACCACAGCAAGAAACATTTCCGACTGTTTTTGCCGTTTTTATCGGCCTTTCTATTTTGTTCCGTTTTCTTTTTGTCTCGCTGTTTCATTATTCTTTCAATGTATATCTACGTGTTTTGATATATGCAATGCTCAATTATCGCAAATATCAAAACATCACTACAGCGTTAAATGTCCTCACCGAGGAAGATAAGAATTCTAAGTTCTAGGGTTGGGTAGAATTTCAAATTTTGATAGCAAAGCACCTTGCCTTCAGGGCCGTGGGTAGACCTACATTAGTGTCTTCTGACACAGCGATCAAAATGGCTTGGAGTTTCAAGACAACGGTGCAAAATAGAAATAAAAATGATAAAAACGCATTAAACGTCATAAAAACAGTCAGGGCCTAATCCCTGCTTAATTGTAGAGTAATAAAATTTCCCTTTTTGTCACATTCATCGTAAGTTGTAGATTGATTTTCATTCCCCTGGAATTTTCACTTTACAGTACGCTGTGACGGAACCAACATCCGACAAGGAGTCTTTCACGTAACAACACAGCTGAATTTTGCAGAATTCATTGTTCGATTTCCTGAAAAAGTCTACAGTTTGTAATAGTATGCAGATCGCACGACGTATGTGACCTGTACATGTGACCATCATTTCCACGGGATGCGCTCGTCAAATGCCGTAAATGATAAACTGTTGCCACTCGTTTCTTTGCCTTGTCAGTTTGTCGTCAATGTCACCTTGGCACTTTTCACCCCATTGAAAGAATGCGAAGTCGTTTCTCAAGAAAACCATTTGTGGGTCAAGCAGGGGCTCCATTAAGGTTGACTGGATGGTAGAATTATGCAATTTTGCCTTGGACGTTGTGTGCACCTTTGTTTTTGGAATGACAGACCACCCAGTTAGGACACGCAGTTTTCCTGTCACAGTACGTTTGGCAGAGGTTTTTCGTGTTTACAGTCAACTAGTGATGATAAAAGGTTTCACTGTCATGGGACATACATGTACAATTAGTTGATATGACTGGAAACTTAGACATATGTGTTCTTTAGGCCATGTTGATGCGATTATATGGATTACGTTCCCTGGGAACCCCAAAACTGACGAGAGCGTGCGATTAAAACAAAAATCAAGGTTGCCTTCGTTACGAAACCTAACTGAG
This sequence comes from Branchiostoma floridae, assembly GCF_000003815.2. Classification (NCBI taxonomy): domain Eukaryota; kingdom Metazoa; phylum Chordata; class Leptocardii; order Amphioxiformes; family Branchiostomatidae; genus Branchiostoma; species Branchiostoma floridae. The sequence continues at coordinate 6,547,807 of NC_049983.1, forward strand.
CAGGACGGTTGAACAAATGCACACTCGGAGTATGGTGTACCGAAAAATAGATTCTTTGACTTTTTTGTTCTTTCACATCTTCTTCTTTGACTTTGGTATTCTACGACTGTTTTCCTATTTTTTTTTGGGGGGGGGGGGGGGGCAATTTAAGGCATCGGGCAGCTGCTTTGTACGATTTACAGTGAGGTTGAAAACGTTTTTGGGAAATGACCGAAAATTGATGCGCGCGTGGATGTTATCCGTATAATCGAATCATTATGGCCTAATGTTTTCCTAAGTATATAGGGAGAAGAGGTTTCAGACGCTTCTGTAGCGGATTTACTGTTAACTGTTGAGTATCTTAGCCTAGCTCGGAATCAATATTGACAGTCTGTTGCACACAAATACACACACACACACACAACAATGTTTCTCTGTACTGCAGCAGACTACTGCCTTTTTATTTTACTTCAAGGGATCAGAATGTAATTATCGTACTGTGTGTGGTCATTAGAACTCAATCACTGCTTAGTTACGTTATAAGGTTACCTAATCACTTAGTCTAGTCCATAGGCTGCGTCATCAGTTGTTAAAGTATCATTCTGTTATGGTAGTTACAACAATTAGGTACAAGCTATTACCATAATTACAGATCGCATCTACAACTTTGGCAAATTAAGTTTGTTTATCTCTGCTTTCCCCAGGGGGTATTGCGTTACACTTCCAACAAACTATTGATTAGTAGTAAATTTGTTGAAGGTTTGTTTTTCGGAAAACTATTTCCTCAAAGACACAACATCGTTATTTGCGCCTAGGGGCCAGTCAATGTCAGAAAATGTGACGAGACAACGATAGACCGAGACAGAAACATCGTTTTAAAGGGTGTGTATGGAGAGAACAACATAAAAACATTGTTTTAAAGGGTGCGTATGTGGGCAAGGAGGTTAGATAAGATTACAACTACAAGCCCTTTTGCTGTGCCCTTGGGAAAGGTACTTCGTATACCTTTTTCCTCACTGCGACGCAGGTTATGAGTTCCTCAGATAGCGTGTTAAGTGGAGGTCCCGTGTTTGAGGAGGGCCACACCTCAAGCAGTGACGAGTGAAGCACGGTATAAAAAGCCCACAATACCTACCGAAACGAAAAGGGAGTCCTTCCATGGCAGTTTGAGTGGACCAAACCTTACAGTCCGGACAGACTTACGCAGATTGTACCTATACTGTACAGGGTTGGTGTGTTACATCTAAAGTAAACTTTAGCATTTTACAGGCTATGTGAAACAAACACCAATACATACGCATATTTTGATATTGTTAAGAAATCTTTTTCATATCTTGTGTTTCTCCAGGTGACCTGAAACTGACGGAAAAGGAGTTTGACGACGCTCCGTGGATTTTCCAGCTTCCCCCGTCTGCCGACCCCTTCATGGAACCAAACGACGACGGCATTTGGGAATTCCGCTCCAAACTGCAGCTGGCGGCGGGAAAGGGCATCAAAGAGCAAGAAACAATGGAGAAAAAAGTCTGACCTAAAACACCGTCTGAATTTCCCGCGGGATATACGTAGGGGTGAAAATTTTAGGGAGAAAGACTTTTCCGAAAAATGTGGATTTTTCCTAAGCACGCGAAGATCACGTGAACAACTGCGACATTCACCTGATCTTTCGGTAAAATACCCGGATGTAAATTCGTAACGTCAACTATCCAGATTTACAAGTCTCTTCCAACTCTTCTTTCTTCATTTTCAATGACTGGCTCTACCAGATCTCTCAAGTGCTCAAGGACATTACCTAGCGATAAAGCGGATAACTGCACCAAACAGTCTGAATGGCGTACTCTACTCCAAATGTAAAAGATATTCCAGATAAAAAGGGCCCCAAAAGACCAAAAGATTATATTAGCAATTATATAAACGTTCAGAATTGAGCCGTTTTTACAAATTGAAATAATTCAGATATCACTCCAAAGTAGTAATTATTTGTCAAGAAACGCACATAGTTCACAATGTGCTAGGTCGTGACATTCAAAGCTTATGGAGTATAATGTATAATTGATATGTATATGAAAAATCACTTAATGACTTTTATACCACATTACGATATATTTTCACCGCTGTTTGTTAATTTTACAAACTTGGTTATGTGTACGTCCACTTGTTATTGATTTGAATTTACTGGTGCGAGGATTCAAGTCACCGATATGTAACGATATATAAGAGAGGAGTTTAGTTTAGACCTGATGCTACGGTCACATTTCCAAACCGGGGCCCGGCCGGGATATTTGCTGTGTTCAAACGAAAAATTAGAGTCTTTATTATGAAAGGAATATACACAAATTATGCTCATAACTAACGCTTTTCACGTTTTGTGTGTTCTGTTGTATTCTATACCATACTTTTCTTTCCCAAAAGCTGCCCGGCCGGGCCCCGGTTTGGAAATGTGACTGTAGCATAAACAGACAGTTACTTGCCCTTCGTAAAATGTGTATTGTGAAATACGGTGCTATGTACTAGTACGTAGAAATATGAAAAATACTATGTACAGTTATTGTGAAACATTAGTAGTTACTTTGATTATCTTTCCTTTGAATTTCACCGCGGCCAGCACTTCCATTGTACCGTCTCCTGGTACCCCTAATGTTCCCTCGGTCAAGTCCGTAAAGTTGGTGCGGGTACTCACCGCCACCCCGCTGTATGGTGGCGGACAGGGAGTAGCGCCCCTGCCCCTGAGGAGCTAGACCTCGTGCAGCGGTCTGGAGACGGCCACCTGGAGACGTCCTACAGACGCGTCGCTAGCACTTCCATTGTACTGTCTCATGGTATCCATGGACCCGAATGTCAGGTCCGTATAGTTAGTACGGGTACTCACCGCCACCCTGCTGTATGGTGACGGACAGGGAGTAGCGCCCCTGCCCCTGAGGAGCTAGACCTCGTGCAGTGGTCTGGAGACGGCCACCTGGAGACGTCACAGACGCGTCGCTAGCACTTCCATTGTACTGTCTCCTGGTATCCTTGGAACCAAATGTTCGAATTCTCCCGTGAGGTCCGCATATACTAGTAGTTGGTACGGGTACTCACCGCAATCTACCTATAAGGTGGCGGACAGGGAGTAGCTCCCCTGCCCGTTGAGGAGCTAGACCGGCACGTGTAGCGGCCCGGAGACGACCGGTACGAATCTCCTCCTTCTCCGAGTTCTGCAACCGGTCTACTGGTGGTTGGGGGTCCGAACGTCTAGGCTGGGACAAGTAACTGTTCTGTTCAAGAACTCACCATTCCTCTTGGTCTCCACAAACGCCAGCACACGCGTACGTTCCTGACCGCTAAGTTCCCCCGGATGCCAGAGACTGTTTCCAATTTGTACTGAGAGGACTCCATGACGCTTACGGTTTGCTCTACGTCGGTATTGGCTCCGTCTAAGTAGCCATGGTCAGGAAGATGAAGTCCTCCACGAAGTCCTGAGCCAGGTTCTGGATTTCCTTTTTGCGTTGAACATATGGGCCTCCATGCCTGTCTCTCATCCCTTGTATGGCATGCCACAGAAAGTCGTCTCCAGCTACCAGCGGATCTTAGGCTGAAGCCGCATCTCTCACATACGGTCATCCTCGTCCAGAATCAGATTCTTCAGCTTTTTGAGACAGATTCTTTATCAATGAAGTCCAGAAGCTTTCCGGGAAGTCCTAATACAGGTTCTGGATTTCCTTCTCGCATTGAAAATCAGGGCCTCAAGGGCGCCTGTCTCTCACCCTTGTGTGGCATGCCACAGAAAGTCGTGCCTACCAACCGGATCTCAGGCTCAAACTCCATGTCTCAATACGGTCATCCTCGTCCAGTATCAGATACTTCAACTTAACTAATTCTTCAAAATGTGCACAGAAATGCACAGAGTACTAGTTGACTACATTACTGTGTATTAAGCCTGACCAAAGCGATGGTAATGTAAAGATGATGATGATCATGAGTTAATAAAATATTCATAAACGTTTGTTTGCATAGAAATGCAATGAGAAGCGATCGTCGGATCGACTAGATGGTCACGTAAGCCTGAACAAAACCAAGATAATGATGATAATTATCAGTCAAAAGTTTGCACAGAAATGCACCAGTTGAATACACTGCTGTGTGAGCCTGACAAAAGTGATGATAGATTGATAAAGATGGTGATCAGTTAAGACAAACGTTTGTTTGCACAGAAATGCAACGAGGATCGATCGACTAGATTGTTGTGTAAGCCTGAAGAAAGAAAAGATAATGAGGATAATTAGCAGTCAAATGTCTGCATAGAAATGCACTACGTACCAGTTTACTGCATTACTATGTAAACGTAACTAAAGAGATGGTGATGATGGCCAAGGAAATGTACTAAGTACCAGTTTACTATAATGTGTAAGTCTTTCTAAGGGTAATAATGGCCAAAGAAAATGTACTACTAGTAAGCACCATTTGACTGCATTACTGTGTATGCTTATGATAATGATGGCCGAAAGAAATGTAGTTAGTAAAAGTTTACTCAAATACTGTGTAAGCCTATAATTAAAGCGATTATAATGATGGTCGAAAAGAAATGTAAGCACCAGTTGAGTACAATTATCCAGGGTGTCTTTAACTTTCCTGCTGACTGTTTGTCACATCTCGGCAACGCATTTTATTTCTCTCTGTAACAACAGCCTTTTATTTCTTGTGAAGGCCTTTATACTTGTAATTACTTGTAAATGCCACGTTTCACTGGGCCCGGGAGACATTGAGGTAAAACTGTAAGGTTACTAACGTTGTTTAGTGTATTTATCTCATCGCAATCTGTCGGAGTTTTGAAAGGAAGCCGACATCTTGACCCATCTTAAACTTTTCAAAAAAAGGAAGGTGGGGAAATATCTGTAATTAGTACTTACTTGCATTGATAAATACATGTCATATCTCACCATTTTGTCGTTGTTTTGTAACAGTCTGTTCCATTTAGAATTACTATTAGGTTATGTCCTTATGTAAAGTACTTAATATTTTCATGATTTACATTCCACGATGTTTACCTTCACGTAATTTCGATTCCAAACGCCACAAGTAACAAAATTTTATATATAACAGTTATATATGTATGATACCTATCAGATCATTTTCTGTAGTACAACTTCTGGCCGCAAGCAAGAGGAAAACGACCGTCAAATGGTATAATGTTGGTCAAAAGATGTTATTTGTTTTATCAACTATAAATGCACGTATGAGACATTACGTATACGAGAGAATAAAACATCACATTGACGAACGGTAAAACTGAAAGAATTTCCTATCTTTTTATTTTCATTCTCCCTGAAATGTCCAACATTACAAGAATACAAAGATATATTATGACTGTCGGCAACAAAAAAAGCGAAGCAATTGCTGGTAGAGCAAATAGACATATGGGTCCTCGATAAGACACTGCACCACCAGTCTAGAGACTGACAAAATACAGAAATGTCATAACAAAAAAAATCAGGTTCGTAGGGGAAAGTGCGTCCCTTTTGAAGATCATTTTTTCCAGATCACTTCAGTGTCACTGACGAAGGACAGTGGATTCTATCCGAAACATCTGACCGTTTCCAAAACCATATCCAGTTGCTCCAGTAACTACTTTCTGCGTCCTTTTGACTTAGTTTCTACTCAGTCAAGTCACGTCGCAAATATTAACAATTTCATCACTCCTCCTATCACAAATGACCAGCGTTGTTGCGAAGCAGATCTGTTGCGAATGATGTATGACGCCTATAAGCTCTTTCGAACTCCCAAGTACGCATGTGTAGCAACAGGAATTCTGGCTAATATGTCAAAGGTCAAGGCCCCTGATACATAAACAAAGTGCTTCTGAAAATTGCTATGCAAATCGAGACAATGGTCGAGAGGAGAACTGTTAACAAATTATAGGTAGCAGAACACAGTTTTTCGCCTATGGGGATTTCTATAGTTAAGGACCCCAAAGTGAGGTGGTTCGACGACTCCAAAAATATATCAGGGTGCAAAAGTAATTAACAAGAATTCGATATGTTGGAGTTGAGGGTATAATCTACAACATATTTGAAAATGAGATGAAGTTTGCCTGCTCGTTTTCCCAAAAAGAACACTTTGAAATGACCCCCAGCGGAGGTCACCATACTGCAGCCGACACACGGAAGTAGCGGGAACCGGATTCGTGCGCAAAATTCTACCCAGCCAAACAAACATCGTAACCCAACTCATATGGCCTCAAAACTTACATGTTCCTCTACTATCCACCACAGTTTCCGACTCGCTGACGTGCACAGAAAAATTTCTATGGCTTTTCAAGAACTGCGACGCCCTATTTTGTGCCCGACCTACTTATCCACGGGGGTCGCCCATAAATACTGTGTTATGCGACCTTATGGGCCTTCACCTTTGACCTATTACCCACAATTCTTGTCGCTGCACATGCGTACTCGGAAGTGTAAATGAGATTATAGTCAACACTAACTTCCACTTATCCTTGTTATAACCTATACACATTACTTGATGATATACCCTAGACAGATTTCACAACCTTGATGCAGTACGTAATTAATGTATATTGAGTAAAAGACATTTTCTAAACAATTTTCCTTCATACTTTTTCCACATTGATTCATTCATAACGATTATATACGTTTCAAAAGAACCCACCACGCTTATCAGAAAGGTTAGGAGTCCTTCCCGGTGTGAGTGGTTCAAACCTTACGATCCAGTTTCAAACAGCTTGTAGGTACAGTATGGAAATTGGTGTGTTACGCATGAAAGCGTTTACACACTGTAAAACAAATCGGCGCCATATATCTGCTTGGAGATTAAAACCAACGTTTCACTGTTGCACGGTATCTTGAAGACCCTACTTCGTTTCCTCGGCTTTACGTTTGCCGACTTTCTTAAGAAGCCTGAGCGCGTGAAGACGTGACATGCCGAGCTCCTTGACGCACATGTCTTCATCCAGCCCCGACAGCAGCTCGCCGTCTATCTGCTCATCTTCAAACGTCTTCTTGTACTGCTGCAGGTTCAACTCCGACAACAACTGCACAACCTGGAAAAATATACACAAAATACGTCACTTTCGTTAGATCATTACATTTTTGGGGCTAGTAAAAGTGATATATTCTGTACAAAACTAACCCATGAAGCGTAGCCAATTTGATTAAAAAATCAAGTCCATTTTTTGTATGTTAGCTTTGCGTAGTTTTCTCATTATATCGCAAATGTCACTTGACCTCTGAATATAAGATGGATGAGATAATTGCAAAGTTTTCCTTCTCAAGTAGCATTTATACACTGTTTTACAGCCCAATCGTATTACTGAGTTTGAAATTCTAAAGGGACAGTAAAATTTGTACTGATAAGGCTCTGCAATATTATTACATGTCCCAATAGTCGCTTTTTTGTCTGATTACTTTGTCTTATCTCTCCTCCCATCCTTTTATCCTCCCTACAGAATTGCGGGCCACTATAGAAACATATAACATCCTCAGATATCCTAGAAAAATATGCCTATACCAGTACAATTCCTAGAATTCTTACAACCGCACATAAACTATACTATTGTATTGGGCTTGAACCAGAGGCGTCGCCAAAAAAAAAATTGGAAAGCGCGCGAAACAGTAACACACACTCTACATCTGCTTGGAGATAACCATTCATTACCTCATTACCTCGTGTATGCTGAGGGTCTCCACTATCCCTCCCGGCCGTACGGGCAGGTCGTAGTGACCTCTGTTGAACTCTGGCAGGGTGGCCGTTTTCCCGGCATTCCCCACGGTGTCGTACGCCCCCTCGTCCTGTTGGACCAATAGCCGGTCTACCTCAGTCTGGAGGTCATGGATCATCTGCACGTTGTCGTCATGTTTCTTCTCCAGATCCTGGGGAAAAGATGATTCCTTATAAAGCTCCACCCCTGGGGCGTAGCCAAAAAATTGAACGTGAAAGCGATCCCGAACCAGTTTAGCTCAAACGAATTCAATGAACAGTTGAGCTAGTCTTCCACTAGAGTCGTGACAGAGAAGACAGACTTTGTGTACAGTATTCATGGGTCCATTGTACCAGCGAGACTCCCTTTGACAAGCGCTGTTAACAGTGACAGCGCAACAGAATTTTACTACATTTCGCAATAGGATGTCCCTGTGGCTCAACTGGTAGAGGCCTAACAGTTGAGCTAGCTCCTGGTTCCCATAATCAGTTAGGGGTGCCTCTGGCATGTAAAAGGGACAGAGATAGCAACCCCTCTATGTAAAGAAATACTAAATTAAGTACCCTGATACAGAAACAGCAAGGAAACTTGCTGATCTATGTGCTATTGACTAAGCAGTACAAGGTGAACAATCGGTACAATATGTATGTATACATACCTTTTTTGTACATTTTTGCTCAACTTGCGATTGGCTAAGTAAAAGTCACAACAAATACATCTTTTAAAAACAACACACATAATAGTACGAGTATCGCAGTCTAGCGTAACGTAGTCTTGATTCTTCGCAATAGATTGAATGTTTTGATGTGGCTATGTGACAATATAATTAATACCCTGCCATGAGAATGAGGTGGCCGGTTTATCAAAACACATGAGGAATATATAATTTTTTCAGCGACACTCATAGATCTAAAATTAAATGGATTTGCATTCATGAGCGAAGTGAACGTCATAAATAAGTGACGGAAGCTTTGAGTAGCGAGAGGAAAATTCCATCTCAGGCTATTGTGACGATGGTCTCAGTCACGAATCAAACGTTACACACGTAACAAACGGAAAACATGAACAACACTCAGCTCCGTACAGGTGTTCCAGAGCTACGTCGCTTTTTCAAGCGGCTGGATCCAGTATGGTTTGACCAGTTCTAGAACGCCATTATAGTCTGATAGACACAAACAAATCTGTTGCTACGACTCAGACATCTAACAGGTGTGTTGGGAATATCTCTTGAAGATGTGCCGCGAACAAGAGAGACTCTAACGGCGGAAAACATGGACAACCCTGCCTCAAAACACGCCAAATTCGGTGCTGGCGACAATACGGGCGTTTCAACAAGCAAGGAGAAGACTTCGAAAGACAAGCAAGGAACTCCAGTCGACAATAGCTCTACGAAAGACGTGTGTTCCAAAGATGTCACAATTCGTGTCGGCGGACGCGCGTTTCCTCAATCTCGCTCAGTCTTGTCCAAAGAGAGTCCGTACTTCCAAGCCATGTTTGCCAGCAATCTTCGAGAAAGCAGGGAAAACGAAGTCACGATCGAAGGAGTGGATTCAGAAATCATGGTCCTCCTTCTAGACTCCGTCGGTGGGAAGTGTCCAAACGTTACCGAAGAAAACGTACTACCGCTTCTAAGCGCTGCAGATAGGCTGCAGTTCCCAAACGCAAAGGAAGAGTGCGAGCACTTCCTTGCTGACCAAATATCTATGGACAACTGTCTCGGTATCTGGCAAGTGGGAAAGAGACATGCTGCATTACACTTGGAGTTCGAGGCGAAGAAGTTCATCTGTAGACACTTCTCAAGACTGTCTTCCTTGGAAGACTTTGCCGTCTTGGACGTGAGCGAGGTGAAAGAGATTCTTTCTTGGGACGATCTTCTAGTCAACGAAGAGAAGGTGGTTTTACGTACGGCGCTGGCATGGTTGGAATTCGACAAGGAGGCACGAAAAAAGTATCGGGATGAAGTTCTCTCTTGCGTAAGAGCTTCTTTGCTTGATTCGGCGGATGGATATCATCTGAAGGATCTTTCTTGTTCCACCGGGAGACGACTCGGAATGAGTCTGCGGGAGATTGTGCTGTTTTACCCGAAGGATGACGGAGACCTGCCCGCTGTTGTGTACGAGCCGCGTCAGAGCAGGCTATACCAGCTGAGACCGCCGCCCATTCCGTACGGCACAATCTACGTGCCCAGTAAGGTAAGGGAAAAGGGTAACGCTAGTTCACCTTTACCGCGGGGTAACCTATATCCGCTGTATTTGAAAACAGAGTATTTAGGGATATCAAGTCAACAGAATGTGGTTTTCAAATTGTAATATTTTCAAAGCATTGCAATTCATATCCCGAAATACCATGTTTTTGATACATGTACAACGGATATAGGTTACTCTGCGGATAAAGGTTCAGTAGCATTAGTGGTAAAGAACTGACGAAAGAAAGTACTACCTGACCGTTCACAAAATTTACCAGGTTGTTTGAGTAACTTTTTGTTGTGCATTTTATCACCGGGGTATCTAGACTTTATCGATTTTTAAGAACTAGTACTGTTTTAGCAACATGGTAGTTGCAAAACTGCAAATCTTGTTGATGTAATGTTATAGAGGGTTGAAAAAAGCTTTGCATAACAAGCGGAAGATTCCATCTCAGGCTATTGTGACGATAAGTTCAGTCACGAATCAAACGTTATACACGTAACAAACGATGGCAAACATGAACAACACTCAACACGGTTGTTCCAGAGCTACGTTGGTTTCAAGCGGTTGAATCCAGGTTGACCAGTTCGGGTTGAAGCATAGGTCGTATTTTTATGAGACACGCGAAGGAAATGCAGATACGTATTGAAAATGCCTATCTTGTGGCTTGCAAAAGGAACCAAATCTGTATTTCTGAAGTTAGTGGAAAGAATGCAATAGAGTAAGTTATACGTTAACACATATCTTTGATATTGCCATAGGTTCTATTCGCTGTGTTGGGCATCGACATCTACATGACGATGTGCGTGGCTACTGAGGGCAGCCCAGGTGGCAGACACGTGATGTTTCAGTACGATCACGTGGACGGCACGTGGTTCCCGCGTGCTCCCATACCCTGCCGCCGTTTCGACCACCCGCTCATCTTAGTCAGCCTGGATGGTAGGCTGTACGCTATGGGGAAACTAGGCGGTATTGAGGTGTACAATCCTGACTTAGACGCCTGGGAGTGCCTAGACAGCGATCCACAGAAGCTTACCCCTCCAATGGGGAGGGTGGAACATGTCGTCGGCCATAACGGTAAACTCATGGTATTCTCAGGGGGAACACGCGGAGTGTATACTTATGACGCCACTTCCAGTAAGTGGGACCGGATCGACGTACCTCTGTCTGATCCTCTTCTCAGCCGAGTGGGGGAAAACAATTCCTTCATCTACAAGGACAAGGTTACCTGACCGGGAAAGCACACGCTCAAGACCCGTGTCTTGGAGGTGAAGACTATCCTATCACTTTCAACCCGCGGCAAAACCAATGGGAGTCGCTAGGCGTCCCCAGACCAGACGGCGTACGCGGCACGCGTGGTTATGTCTACCTTTTCGACCACGTGTTGTTCGTGGTGGATGGTGAGCTCTACGTCATGTACCGACGCAAGACTAACCTGCTGCTGGCCAGCACGTGGCTGGAGATTTGCCGGTACAACCGCGAGCTGCACCGCTGGGACTGGCGCAGTCTCGTCTGCGAGCGGTGTCAAGAGAAACAGTACGGGCTCTGCGTCATCACAGCCAAGCTCAGCCTAGACAAGCTACCCTCGGTAGACCCCATGTTGAGCCTCTCCCTCAGACCTCCCCGCAAGAAGATCCCTCCCATCATGCCCATCATGTCACGCACGGGGCTACCCTACTGGAGGAACACTCCCCGAGTCATCACGAACCCTCCCCGAGTTTTGACGAGTTTTACCGAGAGCGATCTGGAGGAGTCGGACGAAGACACGATCTCCACAGCGTCAGACGAGACCTTACTTCTAGAGGAAGTCGAAACAAGTAACGTCGGTGAAGAGATTGTCATCATGGACGGCCAGGCAACTTTACCAGTGCCGCTTGAGGACGAAACTGCACGTGAAACCAACACGATTGTGACAACCTCTGTCCTTAGTTCTGATGATGTGGTTGCTTCGTCGAGCCAGAAAACTGCGACGGACTGCGAAGAGACTTCATGACAATCCGATAAACCGTATCTGCCAAAGGAAGGCAGTTCCAAAGTTTCCGAATTAGAACAGCAAGAATAGTGGAATGGTGATCATTTGATGCAAGGGACAAAAAGCAACCCTTTCGTCGAAATTGTAACCTATGATATTGCTTGGGACCATGTTGCGGTCGTTTATGCATTTCTTCATCCGTCCATTCGAACATTTGTTTATCATTCGTTATTTTTTCATTCCTAAGCTAATTCTTTATCCATTCACCTACAGTAGTTGCAATGCGAAACCTGTATATTTTGTATTTTAACATTGGTAAACCAACACATATGTCATTCACCTGGTGTAAAATTGTTGTAACCTTATTTTCAACATATCAATTTATGTCATATTATAACGTGATGATGATATTGTAACATATCATATACATGTATATGGGAAGGACCTACCTCATATTTCTTCTTCCATCCTTTCTCCCGTTCCAATTCACTTTTAAGGCCTCTGATTATCTAAATAAACAGAAGATTTGTAAAAGTCACACTTGTCTGAGAGTGCATTTCTAGCTAATATCACTGATCGCTATCAATACAGTAAGGTCTTAAAATAGACAATAAATCTAAGAGTCAGAAGCATACCCCCTCTTTCTTGGAAATCTGTTCTCGGAGTTCCTTCAGCAGGGCCTGAACCTTGACTTCGTCTAATTCGTCATAAACACTGGAAAATATAGTAGGAAAATATGTATAATAATTGGATCAAACTTTCTCTATTGTTTCAAGCAACCGTAGCTCTGGTAGTTGCGTGCATGTAATGGCTATCCAATCAAAGGACACTCCCCTTGACTTGTAACTGTTTATTACTAGTACCTTCGCCGAGGAGGTTGGCGATTCGTCATTGTTTTTTGACGACGCCCCAGGGGCGGATGCATTCCTTATTTAGCCTGTACTATAATTATCTAGTTTTGAAATGATCCTGTGACTGATATCAAATTTCAGTCGGGCATGCATTGTAGATATTTATTCTGAATATCTAAAACGTACTTTTCGACGTCTTCGTATTCACCGTCTTGAGCACCTTCGGACGTCTCCTTTCCCGCAAACCACGTTGTCTTCTCCTTCTCCTTCTTCTCCGGCTTGTCGTCTTTATTGAACGATAAGGACGGTACCTTTTTCAGTAACGTCTTGACTTCTTTCTTGAGGCCTTTCTTCTCGGACTTCGTCGTTGGAGACGTGGGAGATGTTGGGGGGATGGGGTCACCTGGTGACAAAGACGAAAATAAATGAATGCTGGCTCAACAGCATTGTATAAAAAACAAGTTCACTAGCGGGCTCCTTTAGATTTGCAACTTGACTAGTAACCTTGTGCCTGTAAATGTTTATCAACTTTTTTACTCTGAGAATCTAAAGGTTCTGGGTTCGAATACCTAGTAGGCCCCAGTAAAAATGAGTCCCTAACTTCGGTTAGAGACATCCCTCGGATGGGAGGTAAAGCTGGAGGTCCCGTGTTTGAGGCGAATCAAACCTCGACCAATCACAATAGACCGATCCGGACTGTCAATCACAATCAGCAGTTCAACCAATGAAAGCCTGACACTTAATGGTTTGATCAATGAGAATACCTGTCAATCAAATATTGGCATTTGCGCGTGTTTTTCTTTTGTATTTCTACGTGTTGACACTATGGAATCACTATTATCGAAGAATAGGTGTTCTTCCCGTTGTGAGTGGATCAAACATAGTGTTGTATTTACCTACAATTCAAAACTCGTTTATTACGCCTAAAGGGGGTTGACAAACAAACAAGCAAACAAACAAACAACACACCTCTCAGACTCTTGGGTTTCGGCGGCCTGGGTGGCGGTAGTGACACCTGGTTTCGCGGCAGTGGTTCGGGCGGCCTGATCGGTACGGAGTTCTCCAGGTCCCGCTTGAGCTGCGCGATGTGGTTCTGCATCAGCGCCATCTCCTCCTTCAGCTTGTCGTTAGCCTTCTTAGAGAGGTCCTCACACTCCTGTTTTCCTGTAGACATCGGAAGGAGAATTTGTGACAAAAATTTACTACAAGCACAGCAGTGGAACATTATTCGAAAACGTCTAATTATTCTACGGTCACATTTGTACAGGTGCCCGTAGAGGATGAAGCCCCGACCGGGCTCTGAAGTCACAAATTTTGACAAACTGTGGATTAGCGTACGGCGTCTATTTATTTGTTACCGGGTCCCGGATTGATTTTAACACGGAGTTAAACTCAACCAGGAGCCAGACTGTGCCCCAAAATAGCCCGGCAGTGGTAGGGTGTCCCACCTGGCCACGTCGAGGTCACGCTTGAAATTGAAAACACTATCAAAAACATAACATTTTGGGCGAAGATAATAAGCTAGCGAATCGACCATTTTGTGACATAACATCTAAAGTGGAGATCACAGGTGATCACGAACCTTCCCAACTTTCCCTCCATGAGTCCATGGCGTCAGGTAGCGGAAGTGGGACGTCGTCGTACTCCGGCGGCAGTGGAGGCAGCCCGACGTCACGTACGTTCAGCGTCAGGTTGAGACACGGCTGGAGGGACGTCAGGCCACGCAACACGCCAGGGTACGCCATGGGCATGATACTGACTCTGGGGTAAAGGTAAATGTTACGGTTAAGCCAAAGGTAAAGGTAAAGATAAAGATAGTCGTAGGCAATTACGTGCTGTCTATGTGCCAAAACGTGGGCAATCTTTTGGGATCCGTAAGTGGTAAGTACCGCCTCCGTACGAACTCGTAGGGAATCCGTAGAACTTTACGTGCAGCGGTGCAGGCATAACTTTGTGTGCCATGCGTTGACTTCCTCCCTGCTCTTGCCAGTCGTTCCCCACGTTCAGAAAAGCGTGGCGTACGTGGCCTCCCCCAAAAACGTACGGACAAAGTGCACGTACGGCGGGTTGTGTCCTTAGCTTAACCCACTGTGTCTAGGGTACGGTGATGGAAGACTGAGTCAATCCCTCTACTTCCAGTCTACTGCCTTTTATCTCCCCAACCGAAGTCAGGCACCCATTTTTACTCCTGGATGGAGGAGTCAGAAAAGTCCTGCGCAGTGCCTTTCCCAAGGGCACAACATCAGTGACATGTTGGGGATTCGATCCTTTGGGTTTGGGTTCTGGTCAATCTCTGCAGTTCCACCACATGACCCCAGTCGACATACTCGTAGGTGATTGGTGGAAAGTATCACTATGTTATCTGCACTATTCCCGGATGCGCCACAAATACTGACCTTACAAGATAAAGATACAAGATCATAAAGATGAACCAAACGGGTGAACGACCATGGTAATTTATAAATAAGAACAGCTTACCTAATGTCCAGATGTGCAGGTATGGACAGGACGTCCCTCACGCCATCCTTAGTGACCACGTAGTGTTCCTGTTCCTGTAACTCCAACAGTTTCAGCACCTTCTCCTTCCCTACCTCGGTGTAGTGTTTAGCCGGGATGCGTACTCTCTGGAACACGGGGAAAAATCTTCTTCCGTTAACTGAACGTCATTTCAGAGCGCCAAAAAAGTAATATCAAATACTTCTTTGATTAAGGTTAGACCGTGATCAAAATCCAGGAAATAAGATACAAATGTTGCCCGCTGGAACAATTTAGATAGATTTTGTAGTCAGTCACCGACGAAAGGAGCAAACATTTGACTGCACTGGTGGTGCTCGAACTTTCTTGCTTACTTTTCATGGAAAATCGCATTATGTTGTGCAGACAAGAAGAAAGAAAGTGGCGGCATTCATATCAGAGAACCCAACCTCTCTCTCCCCCCTGTGCCCTCTCTCGATCCCTCTCGCTATCTCTCTCTGTTTCCCTTCCCGTCTCTCTCCTCCCTCCATCTCTCTATCGTTCTCCCTCCCCCCCTTTTCCCTCTCTCTGTCTCCCATCACTCTCCTCCCCCCCCCCCCTCTCTCTCTCTCTCTCTCTCTCTCTCTCTCTCTCACAAACACACACACATACACTTTCTGTATCCCAATCCCTCTCACTCTCTCTCCCTCCACATTCTACTTTACCTGTGGCATGTCTAGTGTTGTCTTATCCGTCATGGCGTTTCCACCCCACTCTCTCTCTCCCTCTCTCCTCTTCTTCCCCTCTCTTTTTCTCATCTCTCTCTCCCTCCACATACTATTTTTACCTGTGGCATGTCGCGTTTTGTGACTATGTACATGTAACAGGAACTCTCGTGCTCTTGGATATCGGTATTTTTCTCACTTGAAACTCCACCAGTATTTCCTTACCTGCGGCATGTCTAGTTTAGTGATCTCCGTCATGTGCTCGGGTCTCCAGTATGGGATGGAGACCATGTAACAGGAACACTCGTGCTCGTGGATATGCACCTCCCGTCCGTCCTGGTTCACTCCCAGGATCACCTGTACACAACAGAGAGAAGTCGAAACGATGCAGTGTGCTAGTTCTTCTTTATCCGTGGGGTAACCTATATCCATTGTAATAAACAGGGTAGCAAGGGATATCAAGACCACTAACAGTGGTTTCAAACTGTAATACTTTGAAAAATTTGCAACTTGATATCCCTGAATACCCTGTATTTAAATGCTACAGATATAGGTTACCCACAACAGATATAGGTTACCCCGGATAAAGGTCAACTAGAGTTGGAAGCAGTCACATACGACGTGCGGTTTGTTTTACCGGTTTTCAGTGAAGCAATGACATATTAAACCGGCGTCTGTTGTTATCCTAGTGTCTAGGGCACAGTATTCACAGCGCTACTGTGTGGCACCTGTCCCCGCGCGCTACTACCAGGTGGTCAATTAACTCAATTTAACAGGATAACCAATCAGGGGAGTTATGCAAATGAGCGCAAATGCTAATGAGGGTAGGGGACCGCTAGTTTCTGGGCCAAATACCCTGCAGGTGCGCACACGAGCCCACTTGTTTCATGTCAACAATCGCACTTTGTGGAATTTCTTTTTCATATTTTTTTTGATAATTCAAAAGAACGTTTTTTTCCAGGTCTGACTTTATTAACCATTTTCAACCCCAATTTGCTCCGTAGTCGACCTCTATAATGTCACACTTGAATTGATAGATGAAGGGTGGATAGTCATTTTTTTCTAAAAGTAGAATAGATTTTAAGAAATAAAAGTTTACCCGTTTTCCCCAGTGGTCCAGTTTAGAGTCCAGCCCGTGGATGTACACAATGTCGTTCTCCTCTAACGTGCCGTACTCGTCACTGGACAGGAAGTTATCGATGGACCGTACTATCTCCGGGAGGGGGTCGCACTCGAACAGGGGACCGGCACCGAGAAACAACTTGTCGTCGTGTCGGGGGTCTATGGAAGGACACAGACACAGAAGAAAAGGAAATTCTATTTTTTTTGTACAATTTTAAGCCCTTTTCACACAGAGCCGACCATGGCCTCCCTACCTTCTCCCTGGTTGGGAGTTGAGCCCATGACCATGGCCTCCCGATCTTCTCTAGACTATGTTTGGGTGGTGGTTTCAAATTGCAATATTTTCAAAATATTGGCCTTAGATATCGATAGCTGCAAAAGGAAGATAACAAGCAAACACTCGAATCCACGTGTGGTCTTCTTATGACGATTGCGATAGTCTTACTACTACTAGTAACTACAGTTGACTGCGAATGACTTGTACAACCATGTATACTTGTCTCGGACGTTAAGTTGCGTTGGCGTTTCTTAACAAAAGGGTCACATGGGTTCAATCAAGTAGCTTTTATTTGTATGTATACTCCCTCTTATAATTCACTGACTTTAAGAGACCCCCATTCGACCCTCGTAAACAACGAGGCGGACGTCATCCACTGTCCAAGTAGAGGTATCCTGTTTTTGGTCCCGGCTTGTTTTGAACGTCTTTTTAGGCGTTTTATTGACCTTTCCATTTTGTCAGGTTGTCTTTTTTCTTTTGAATGGCGAGCAAAATAAAACCTGACAAGATAGAAATCCCGGTAAAACACACAAAAAGACTCCCAACAGAATTTGGAGCCTAACCTCTGTTTGGAGAGATATCATCAAGAGAGGTGCGTTTTGAAATGGTATCTCACTGGACTGCGTCACGTTGGCTTTGTTACCCATGACTTTATAATGGGAAACGTATGAGAAAATACAATAAATAATACCTAAAGCGTAAAAAGTGCTTTTCATCGATAAAATTTGCTGAGAACCCTTTCAAATAACTCGACCGCAGCGAGGTCAACGTGCCACAACCTTCACTAGTGAGGTCATCGACACAAACACTACGTAAACGAAACACCGAAGACGTCGAACCGGCCAATTATCAAAGACGCATTAAATCTCTTTCTCACATTGCACCTAGCTTCAGGCGAAAGTGAAAGCAATTCGCAAGAACCTGCCATACATTTCACAGCCGTTTAATACCGTGTGAAAGTTCCTTTACCACAGTCAAAACGACATTAGCATGTGTGCACATTCTTTTATACAACATTGTTTAGAAAGGTAGCAAAACCCACGCACAGAACAAAAGGCAGTAAATTCCAATAGGGCAAGGTGGGCTATAGGGTGTCACTTTTTATGTGAGAGCCAAAGGGATCCATTTCCAAGCAGACGTACGCGTTTTTTGTTGTTGACTTCAGTCGGACGCTTTTTAGCTCTCCTTTGAACGTCTTGGAAATGGCAACATTAGTTATGTTTTGACTGGCAATGTTGTCAAACGTACAGTTCCTACTACTCTCCAAGCAGAGGTTAGGATCGGACTGTTTTGTCTTTTCATGCGTTTTATAGCTTTCTATGTTGTTTCATTTCTTCACGTCAAAACGGAATGATATAGAAAGCTCGACAGAAAAGCACTTAGAGACTCGTCAAGACAATATCCGGAGCCGAACCTCTGCATGGGGAGTAACTGCACCAGCCAAACGACGCTTGTGGGTTCAAAAGATTGCGCTAGGCCAGCCTATGCTATTGGTATGGTAACGTTGGTAAGTACACGTCCTAAGATGTTACACATGCCGGTACAAACAGTGTCAAGAGTCCAAAGTTCTATTAGCGTTGTTTGTATGTAAACTTTGGTATCGATAAGCCACGCGGAAACTATACTGATTTTTGATACCTCCATATGTCTTAGATTCTTCTCTGCTGTCTTAGAACACGATTTTCTGTTCCACTCATTTCAAACTGACGTTGACACAAAAACAACCACACGGGTCATTAACAAAATAACAAAGACTCACGTTCAAATTTGCGTCTGTCAGGCAACATATAACGTTAACAACAACGTTGTACAAAGATTCAGAACTAGCTGGAAGGGAAAAGAATTTTTTTTAAGTGTAGAAAGTATATAAAAGTTTGCACGTTGGAATTGATGGAGAGAAACGTAAGGCAAGCACAACATTAATGATTGAGTGTATGTATGTATGTCTACCTTTCGAACACACAAACATTTCTACTCTGTTCTTCCTTTTGCGACCATGCAAAGGGGAAAGACAACTGGTAATAATATAATCATATTTACCTCTTGGAAGCCTCTCGAAAAGTTGCTGACAGTGGAGAGGAATGTAGAACTCTGCACCAGTCTCCTGGTCTTGCGTGTGAATCTTCGTAACTTCTCGAACGAAATGGACGGTCAGAATTTCCCCCTTTCGTAGCTCAACCCCCGACCCCATAGTCTGGTACTCCCCCGACCCCACGGGAAGAAAGTCTTCTTCTAACTTCACCACGGTGGGGAGAGAATCCCTTGGAAGCTCGTTGAGAGAGAGAGTCATAGTTTTTTTGTTGTTGTTGTCTACATTCTAAGGAGCGAAACGATTACAAACTTCCCACGGTGTAACTCTATACTAACGTTTATGTCCAGGTGAACTTCCGTGTTGTAAGTTGTCAATCCCAGCATGCTTAGGGGCGGCTACTGTGACCACGCCCCCCTGAACTGTGGTAACCTTTAATATCTCAAAGCAGATATTTGACTGTTTTTGTGCCTTTTTATCTTCGTCAAAGTTATGTGTGGCAGCGTGTGTGTGTATCTGAACACGATACCTCAATGTTTGGATGAATTGTCTTGATATTTAGTATGTGGGTATGTCTTTATGATGCATTGAAATGAAATCTGAGCCTTCTAGTGGCTTTCTACTGTACTGCAGAGGAAGTTTTGATATGTTGTGTTATGGATAAGCTATGGCCATGATTTTTTTGGATGGCAGATGCCCTTGTTCTGCATGTGTATGTATGTATCTATATTGAGATCTATACATTGTGACTGGAAGTTTGAATTTTTTCCAGTTAGGCCATGTTGATTTGATTATATGGATGACATCCTCCGGGAACTCCAAAACTGATGCGAGCGAGCGAATAAAAAAAAAGTTTGGCCAAAAAAAAAAAGTTGCCTTCAGTATGAAATCAAAGTGGCCAGGAAGGTTGAACATATGACTAAGCACACATAGTATGGCATATCATGATCCTCTGGACCTGAATTTTCTGTACTGGTACCTCCCCCAACCAACAATTGATTTTTTTCTTTCCGTCCTTTCACATCTTATTCTTTGACTTTAGATTCATTTTGGCATTCTATATATGGCATTAGTTATCTGTTTTCTGATACTTTTTTTTCAATCTACGGAATATTTGTGCTCATTTTACAGCTGCTTTGCACAATTTATTGTGTGGTCGAAAATTTTTTATTTTTTTTGGAAATGGCCGAAAATTGGTGCGAGCGCGGATGTCATCCATATAATCAAATCAACGTGGCCTTACCTGTTATGTTACATGTCTATATCTAAGTCCAAACACATAGCTCTCTCAGGTCACTTGTGGCACACTTTTGCATTAGGTGCTTTCTTGTACTTGTAGTTATGTGTCTTTCTCTCTCTGTATTTAAGTTTAGATTTTCATGCTCTCACATCCTCAATGCAGGTTTGGCAATCCTGCCAGTGAGAAAAGACCTTCTCCACTATCAACTGGAAACATCTGCAGGAAAGACTCTCCACAAGCTATTTTTAAAAGTATTGTTTATTCAAAGTTACACAAAATGATGGGAAGTACATAGCTATATATATATATTCACTTGGGGGTATCTAAATCTAAAAGAGTGACGAGAACATCATGTTTTCATGGAGTAAAATACTATCCAAACGAAAACACCCCTACCCTGTCAAATAATAGCCCAGTCCGAAGACCCTATCACATTCAGTTGCTACTCTTTCTGGACTGTGCCATTATCTTTGAAGGGTGGGCGAGCTCATTCCTCGAAGAAAACCTGTCATTTACAAAACATTTGTCTGTCCAACGACATGTGGCCGTGTATCACTCTTAAGACTTTGAACAGACCCTTAAGAAATGGGCTCCGTTTCAACATAACAACCATATTCCCCTACCTATTGTTGTGAAGTTTTGACGAGGATACGTTCAACACAAGCACACCACAAAACTACCAAG
>NC_049983.1:6572119-6589549 GCF_000003815.2 Branchiostoma floridae
TTGACCATTGATGAGGAACAGCACAAATATTTCAGAACAAGACAATGAACGATATCGGAACAGATACACGAACTTTGGAAGGTGAAGTTTAAAGGGGAAGGGAACTTGTACAAGAAGAGGGGGTACAAAGAACGCAGAATACAGCATGCATATGGTTTAACCACAGTCTATCTCCGTTACTTGCTGTCCGAAAAAAACACGCAAGCACTTCTCCAGGGTTTGCCTTCTCCCAAAAGTTGTATATAAAATTACCATTCTTTGCACTTTCCTTAAACACCAATTTACGGTAGGTCCTTGTAAAGAGCTTCTTCATAAGAAGACATCAAAGTTTCCGTCACTAAATGCTTGCTGATGAAAAACATCGGAATTTCTTCGTAGTGACGCTAGCAATCCCAACTGGGTAGGTAAAAACCACGTTGACTCTCTCACAACTACGGACAAATGTACAAAAACATCAAAAGACACAATGTTATGGTTCTACCACACTATTAAAAATACAGTATCTCAAATATACACTAATTCTACCCATTCGGAGAGGGAAATGTCTGGAAAAGTTCCATCCTGCAAAAATCCCAAAAGAAAAAAGCAAAATATCTGAAACCCCATTGCAAAAGTGAGCTTCCGTTGCAAGAATTTAAATAAATCGAGAAAATGAGAACCTGTACAATTATGGGTGAGCAATTCTTAAACTGTTATTTCCAGGTTCGAATACTCAGAAGTAAATGGTCTACCAAGCCTCAAAAAAGTGATCTGAAATAAAACGTTCAGCTTCAAGCTCAAATTTGATATGCATATGGTACAATAATTGACAAGCCCATGCTCTTAAAAATGAAGCCCCAAAAGTAAGCGAATAATAAGCAAAAAATGAAGCTGGTATGCATATTTCACATTTCATTCCCTTCTGTTTGAACTAGTCTGAAAACCCAGACCTTTGCATCACCGTTTAGTCTATCTATTCCCCAATGTGGTAAACTTTCTACGCCTACAAAACTGCGAACATTTCTGGATATGTAGGGCCATGTTTG
Organism: Branchiostoma floridae; assembly: GCF_000003815.2. Lineage (NCBI taxonomy): Eukaryota > Metazoa > Chordata > Leptocardii > Amphioxiformes > Branchiostomatidae > Branchiostoma > Branchiostoma floridae. Next base: position 6,573,145 of record NC_049983.1, read on the forward strand.
GAACCAGAATACATAAAAATGGACATACTTTCATTTTCCCCCATACCTATTCCTGATAGAGAACTACCGCTTATATCATCATCTTCTGTGACGTAACAATTTTCTAAGTTCACTGTGCATCTATAAATGTGTTCAACATTCAAAGAGGGTGTTTTTGTGTTAGACACTGAAACCACAAACCTCTAAGATCATAGATCAAAATAATTCTCTTGGGACTCATTTTTCTCTTCAAACTACACTCACAACAGGCATCTCAAATCTTTGCTGACCAAAATCAGATCGTAAAACGCCTTCTTTCGTACGTCCCTTTCTCTAAGTGTAACAGGTTTAGAAAAAATAGATTTATTTTTTTTGGTCTAGATATGGTACATTCTTTCGCGCTGAAAAATACAGAATCCTGCCCCAACACATTCAAAGATGCACAGTATTCTCGTCCCACCCACAACCCCTCGAACAAAGCGACCGAAACCACGGGTACGCTTCCGGCCAGCAAAACATCGTCTTCAGAACCGAATAAAATAACATTATTACTATTTCAAAAAACATCCCAGCAATAGTAAGCTCAAAATTCCACAACTTTTTTTTTCAACAGTTTACAAGGGAAGAAGTTGTTGAACAGTGATCAGTCAGTATTGCGTGTGGCAGTCCCGTGTGTTGATTGGAGGAGGTATGATTATGAAGAAGCGCTGGTTTAGATGAGGCTGTTATGATGGAGGTGGTGTCCAGGTGGTCCGCTGTATTGTGTTCATGTTATGTGGTGGAAGCTTCTTCATTTTTCCGTCTTCACCTTCTTGGTGCCAGATTTACTGTAAGAAAAATGAGTCGTACATTAAAAAAAGGAGTCTTGTAGCATTTGCCTCATTTGCATCAACTTTGTTTGGACTATGTTTATGTGGGCGAAGCCACACATTTAGTTTTTCCTCAGATATTTGCATATTCCACCCGGAAATCAAAAAGAATGGAAACTGTAAACATGTACTCCAAGTTTCAAGCTTTTTGATTGGCTTAAAGTCTCACTTTCTCGGTTTTACGTCAAAGGTGAACCTATCAACGCACAGAACACAATTGGCGTCGAGTTTGATAATAGCCAATCAGAACTCAGAAAAAAATGGAAGCTGTAAACATATACTCCGCGTTTCCAGCTTTTTGATTGGAACAAAGTCGCGGACTGTCTCGGGTGTACGCAGAGGTGAACCAATCAACGCACTGAACACAAAATGGCATTCGGCATGCAGTTGGATAATACTATATAATAGCAGCTAAGACGACCAAACAGGCGCTCAAGGGAGAAGTTGTCCGCCATAGAATGAACGAGATTGATAAATTTTCACACAAAAACATTATGTTCAGAAAATTGGACCTTGGAATCTTGCAAATTCAACGGTGAACGGACGTGTTCAAGTTATGCAATACATGTATCTATACCTGTTAAAACGTGTGGCTGTTACATGTTGTAGCACTGGCTCAGTGGTATCATTCACGCGTGGTAATCCAACGCTCTGGGATCGAATCCGTGGACATATAATGTTTTTATTTTTTTTTTACTGCATTTTCGCGAAAATGTTGCCTTTCTTGTTCTTGTTTTTTGCGATTTTTGCTTTCTTTTCCCTTAGCCCACATCCTGCATTTTTTTTTCAAAAATGTTGCCTTTCTAGTTTACTTAAGTTTCCTATCTAAAATTTGTCCTCACCTCCTTTACATATCATTTCAAAGTTAGAGTAAAAAACTGCTCCTCAACAGATCTGCACAGTGTCACTGATAAAAGGTAGTGAATGCCCCCAAAAGTTGGCATCAGATGAAATCAAAGTAGTTGAAAGTTGTGAGCAAATGCTAAACACGCAAAGTTAGGTACTTTGCCAAAAAAAATTCTTATAACACTCGAGTAGAAGATAAGAAGAAATTGAAGACATACCTGTCTGAGGGAGCGACTCTCTTAGCTGCCTTAGTATCCTTGGAGGAGTCCTGCAGCCACCTTACTTGAGTTGCTGGTCCATAGCTGGAGGGAGAGGGACAAATGTTAGATCTTACTATATACAATTCTATTGATACAGTGACCACTAACAAAACTAGAATGATCCTTCTGGACTGCCTTATTAGCTTTGGTTTGACAGGATTTTAAAAGAACAAATGAAAAACTAGCAGACCAAACTTCTTTGAGCTATCTACGATCCAAACACCATAGCTTGTCCAGCACACAAGGTATCAACACCAGAAATTCTTTTGCATTGCCTAGGAAAGACGCCAGGGGGGCAAAAATCATTTCTTTGGTAGGGCAAGAGCTAACTCCGTGATACGGTTCAACCACATACAAAAAATGAAACCAAAAACACATTTCTTAACTTGGAAAAGGTAAAAAAGCATGTAACAAGATACACTTCGAATGGTTAAGATATGCATCTGTTTACGATTGTTTTAGTTTTTGTTTTCCAGCTCTTTTCCTTTATGTATTCATTTTTGCCCATTTAAAAAAATCAAGCGACAATTCTGGGAGTTGCCTTACCCCTTGTCGTTTCTGGCTGCGATTCTGAAGATGATGGCAGGTTTGGATGTGTAGTCGATGTGAGCGTTGGACAGCGTGCTGGTGGTGACCGTACACGAGGCGCTGGGGCCGCAGTACACCCTCACGAACGCCATCTGGGACGGCGTGAGCGGCTTGGTGTCCGGCGTGGACGCGGAGGTGCTCTTCACGGCCAGGTAGACAGAGTATTCCAGGATCTTGCCCGCCGTGTTGGCCGGCGCCTCCCAGGATAGGTGCGCTCCTTCTGTGCTCTGTTGGGCAAACAACTGCCAAGGTTAAATTTCTACAAATTAAGTCATTTGATACATTATTTGCATGTGAACTTGACCTGGGACAACCTTCTAGCATCAGCATTGCAAAAAAAACTTGTAGCAAACAAGAAAATGGTTCAAGGAAAGTAGACAGAAAGTGCCAACAATCTAATCAACAACTGATAATCATAAAATTATTTGCTCCTAGGCCTAAGTAATGTGTTTCTGACTAAATCAGGTTGGCAGGTAGGGATTCTCTTACTTTTTCATGACTTTTCTTTTTTTGGGTAGTTTTTGGTACAAATGATCCAACAAATGGTTAGTTTTTATTAGTTATTAGATGTTTGTTATGCAAAATTGAGTCTTCTTGCCTAAGCTTGATGTTTCTGACTTAGGGAGCTGCTACAGTGAGCGCTAGTTTGGTCCCCATACATGTAAGTGGTCCAACGATTCTACCACGTTTTCACCACACAAATGTTTACTGCAAAAATACTTAGTATATGTCCCTTGCCAATAGTCGACCCCCCTGAAAGACTAGGGTCAGCAGGTTTTTGCTAGGGTCCTTGGGTAACAGGAAACAGAACACTTTTTTGCTAGGACTTAGCTAAAATGTTTTGCTAAAATGTTTTCCTTCTAAGTTTTACAGTGCGAATGTAGGTGCTCTATGCTTCTGTTGTACAGAACTTGGTACAACTACACAAACCTTTGAGAGATTTCTGGATGTATACTTTGTTACTGATTCAGACAAAAGGTGCCCATACTTACTTTACTGATTCTGATAGCAGACGGTGCCCCTGGGTAGCCTGGCAGGCAGGTTTTGAAGGCGGAGATCTCGCTCCAGGGCCCTCTGCCGCACGCGTTGATGCCGGCCACGCGGAACTTGTACGCTGTACCGGACAGGAGCTCCTGCTTCTTCAGCATGCTGTGGTCTGGTACGTTCACTACATCGATGTCCTGAGAATGCACAGGGATATAAGTGTGAGTCAAGTTTGTGGTATTATTGTTACATTGTACATGTACTGTTACTGTTATTGTCTTTGTCAGTTTTTCATTTTAAATGTTTGATATTAGCTATTTGCTTTAGTGAATCACCTCTGTGTCCTGAGTATTCCTTTGTTGATTGATTAAAAACATGGGTTTATGGGTTTGGTGTCGTGTAATGTTTAGAGTGTTGGGCTTAGAACTCGAAGTTCAATACTCGCCATGCCCCTATGTTCTGCCATTGGGAAAGGAACTTTAGATGACTTTATTGACACAACCCACCTGTAAAAATGGATACATGACTAAGGTTCTAAAAGAAAGTATAAGGCAGTGGAGGGAGAGAGATGGACTCCACCTTCCAATACTGTGCCCTCGACACAGTGGATGACAACCCAAGGCCCCTATGGCCTCAAAATGGCTCTGGGACGACCTTTTCACCAAGTCACAAAAGTTAGTCATTGCAAAGACTTACTACAAACTGGTTCTCTTCTTAGCACTCAGAACTTGTGGGAAAGAGTAAGGAAGCTAAACACACACCACTATCTGTGGACAAGCCCCCCACAGAAGTATTCATTGTGCTTGCACAGTTGTGTGGCCCAAGGGCTAAGCCAATGGAGATGGGCACCAGCCTATAAACTACATAGCCTGGGATTCCTAATACTTAAACACTTGAAGGAATTGGATTACTTCAGTTGAACCCAAGGGGACTATTGGAAGGCTTTCTGTCGATCAATATCCTGATCATCTTCTTTTCAATTAAAAACACAACAACTACAACACAAGTCCCAACCCCTCCTGACTATTCCTTCAATGAAAGCTTTCTCACACAATAGTGAAGGAACTGTTATTAAGAACTTACATCCTCGCCCTTCTGGTTGTTCTCAGAAGGCAGGTAGTAGTACTGCACGGTTGCGGAGGTACCCTTGAAGATGCCCACATCGTACCACTGGTTGTGTTCCCGCTTCCCTGGCAGGAGGGTCTTAGAGGAGGCGTCCACTGCCTTCTGGTCCTGAAATGTTTTCAAAAGTCAAGTTGAAGTAAAGGAAGATTCACAAAAACTTGATAATTGTAAACTTACTAATTCTCCTGCTTATGTTATCCTAGCTACTAACAAGTCGATTACAGTCCCTGTTGTAATACACAATAGAACTTAACAGCAAAATACACATTGCAAATTTTCAACTAATTAGAGTTTTGAAAACAATTCAATGGCCAGGACATAAAGTACCTACTGGCTTTAACCAAGTTTTCACTGGCCCAAAACTTCAATGTGGCATATTTTTACACATTTTTTCGCATTTGCAGCGAGGAAATCTTTTTCTTTTCAGTTGAGGAAAAGCACTTAAAAGCATGTTGCAACTACATGATCAAGTTGTTAGGACTCTTCCTACTTTGTGCAGATTTTAGTATTAAAATCATTTAGAATTGTTTTAACACATTCATGAAAGATAGCTAACATAACCGGGGAAATCTTAAGGTTAGCTACTGTCTCAACATAATCAATAAGACAAACAGACAAGTTCTGTACCTCTGATTTGACGTCTGGCTCTGTTTTAACCACTGTAGGCCCGAGCCCGTTTGTCGTGACATTGGCAGGTAGGGATGGGGCCACGGCACCATTGTTGACGGGCGTCGCCCCCGCTTGACTGGCGGATACAGGCGTGGTCGTGGAGTCTGCCAGGGTGGCGAGGACAGCTGCTGCTCCGTCCACCGCTGAGGGGGAGGGGGTCATGACACTAGAGGTGGTGGCTGCTGCAAGGGCTTCTGTAAGGTAGTTTAATCATCAGTATATGGTGTGGTTTGTCTTGGATTAGACAAACATGTACAGCAGTATAACGGTACCGTAACAAGTCTAAGTCATACATATTATAGTATTGTCCTTTACAATGGCAAACCTTATCTTTGAATGAGGATTTACCAATTTCTAACGTTGAAGATAATGTTCAAGTACTGATTTTTTTAAAGAAATGGCATCTTTGAGACAGAACTCACCTGTCTTTGGTCTAAATTAGTAGGGTTTTGTCAAGTATATACTTGACATAAAGGTTTGGACCTGTACATGAACAATTCTACCATTGAACAACCTCCAAAACCGGGACCTCTGTCCTGGGATGGGAAAAAAAATTTGTCCCATCCACCCAAAAAAATCAGGACTTCACAACATGAAATTGATGAAAAATGAATTTTCTTCAGCTTAAAATAACAGATTTAACAATGAACGTTAATGACATGGGCTCCCAAACAATGAGACGGATGGAAAAAGGTATTGAAAGCTGGAGACTGCCATTGTTCAGGTACATATGCATTAAGGTCAGGACCTGTACCAAAACAATTTCACAGGTGCAGAGTACAGGTTTGCAGTCTCACCTGCTTCTGCTACAGCTGCAGCTGTTGTTGCAGGTGTGGTGTCCATCTGTTCTACAGAGGACGATGCTGTCTGCCCTGTCTCCATTAGTGTGGCTTGTGAAGTTACTGCTGTGAACAGGACAGAACAGAGAAGGTTCAAACACACATGGTTGAAACAACATTTCCGGTCACTATCTTTCTCGAAAAATCTTTTTCTAGGAAATTTGTTCATACCGGAAATAATTTGTCTTTTGTAGACTAGATTAGTTTCCTAAAATTGTTGTTAAGAACTAGAAATTGCCTCAAGTCGTGTTTTCTACAATACCTGGACAATAAAGTTATCATTATCAACTGTTGGACACCTTAGAAGGTTAAAAGAAGTTTAATCAACTTTTGACGTGAAGGAAAACCTTGGCCCATAGAAAAGGTAATGCAATTTGAAGGCCTTACTTTAAAACTGAGCGAAACAAGCGAAGAATACAATGCAGTCTTGCAACATGTAGTTTTTCAACAGGACTTTTATCTAAATGTACTAAATATTCTAGGTAAGCTTTTGAAAGCAAGAGATAAAGTTTGCTCTATGTCAACTCTTTTATCTCCACTAACCTGTAGAACTGGTAGCTACTGTTGACGTTGCCGATGTTGCTGAGGTCTGGGGTTCTACATTACTGGGGTAACCCTGTACTAACCTGTAGAACTGGTAGCTACTGTTGACGTTGCTGAGGTCTGGGGTTCTACATTACTGGGTTAACCCTGTACTAACCTGTAGAACTGGTAGCTACTGTTGACGTTGCTGAGGTCTGTGGTTGGGACGGTGCTGACGTGTCCATCGCTTCCTCCTGTGTCTGGTCTGCCTGTGTCGTGGTGGATGGCGTGGGGTCATCGCCCTCTCCCTCGTCATCCGTACCGCAGCCATGGATGGTTCCGCAGGGCCCCACCTTAGGCTTCTCATCATCTTCATCATCCGTACCACAACCTATATGGGTTTGGGAAAAAATGAAAACAATTTCAAACTGGTCTGGAGTTGGACATTCTTTTTTTGGTCCAAAGAAGAAGTAAAAAACTTTTACTGCTTTATTGTACTATCTTTACCTTTCTTGACAAATACGATGAAAAGTGGATCACAGCTTAACCCTTGTCCTGCTGGCTATTATTTACTATTACATCCTCCCTGTGCTGAGCATTTTTTACCCTATTGAAAGAATGGGCACTTCTTTTACTTTGCCCTTTTAAAGTTACTTTTCTCCCACGTAACCCTAGAAAGTTATACATCATTAGAAAGCTAAAAGTCTCTACTATTTGAAAATGTCAAACAATTGTTACCCAAAGTCATCAATAATGAGAAACAAGGGCAATAAGGCAATAAAACAAATTATTTTGACAAACTTCTTGTATTATAGTATTTGACACATATTAAAATGATAGTATGAACACTACAACATTGCTTACGTATTCTGACAACATCAGAGCTACATGTGGAGGAAAAAAAATCACCCAGGTATCACTGAAGGTGAGTTTATGGCCTTTGATTGTCCCGGCACTGAACTGAAATTTCTGCAGAAAAGGGTGTTCTATTCGACATCCGTATACATCTTTCTGTAGCTTTATAACAAACACTACACTACTTTCCTATACATCAACTGAAAGCTTACAACTTGTACTGTCTTTCTAGTTTTGTAACATAATAATAACATATAAATATGAAGGTAATTAAGGTATAAAAGGCAATAAAAACAACAATTTCTAGTATTGTTTCACACAACTGTCACTAGCACCACCACAACTGCCTCAATGTAGACTACAAAGCTCCTGACTAGTGCTGGCAATGTCAGATTATACACGTGAAGACAAAAATGCATGCAGGTACCATAACAGGTAAGTTTATGGCTGTGGACTGCCCTTGGTGCTGAACTGGCTAGTCAGCAAAATCCACAAACTTATGCAAGAGAATACACTTCATTTTGTGACCATACAATAAAGGAAATACCAACTTATTGTATATGACTGGATAGCTTATGGTCCGTACTCTCATGTTACATCAATATAGAGTTGTTATCATCTATACTAAAGGTAATAAAGGCATAAAAAGCAATAAAAACAAATTTCTTCACACTCTATACACAAAGCACTCACTAGCACCACCAGAGATGTCTCAATATAGACTACAAAGCTCCTGACTAGTGTTGACAATGTAAGGAAAAACATGTGAAGAGGAAAATGCATGCAGGTATCATAAAAGGTAAGTTAATGACTGTGGAATGTCCTTAGTGCTGAACTGGCTAGTCAGCAAAATCCACACACTTGTACAAAAGAATATACTTCATTTTGTGATCATACAATAAAGGAAATACCAACTTTCTGTAGATGAATAGAAAGCTTGAACTTTGTACTTTCATGTTACATCAATATAGAGTTGTTATCATCGATACTTAAGGCAATAAAGGCATCAAAAGCAATAAAAACAAATTTCTTCACACTCTATACAAAGAACACTCACTAGCACCACCAGAGATGCCTCAATGTAGACTACAAAGCTCCTGACTAGTGTTGACAATGTAAGGAAAAACATGTGAAGAGGAAAATGCATGCAGGTATCATAAAAGGTAAGTTAATGACTGTGGAATGTCCTTAGTGCTGAACTGGCTAGTCAGCAAAATCCACACACTTGTACAAAAGAATATACTTCATTTTGTGATCATACAATAAAGGAAATACCAACTTTCTGTACATGAATAGAAAGCTTAGACTTTGTACTTTCATGTTACATCAATATAGAGTAGTTATCATCCATATGAAAGGCAATAAAGGCATCAAAAGCAATAAAAACAATTTTCCTCATACTCTATCCATATAACACTGACTAGCATCACCAGAGATGTCTCAATATAGACTGCCAAGCATCTGACAATGTCAGATAATGCATGTGAAGCGGAAAATGCATACAACTTGTATTACAAGTATCATAACAGGTAAGTTTGTGGCTGTGGACTACCCTTGGTCCTGAACTGAACAATCATGATAAGGACTAGGCCTACCCAACTAGTCAGCAAAATTCACACTCTAATACAAGAGAATCGGTTCATCTTGTGATCATACAATAAAGGAAATGCCAACTTTCTGTATATGACTAGAAAGCTTATACTCTGTACTGTCATGTTACATAAATATACAGTAATTACCGTCCATACTAAAGGTAATAAAGACATAAAAGCAATAAGAAGGATATTCTGCCACAATCTTTCCCAGTTCCTAAACAAAGTTCTGGGAACAAAAATACAAATACAATACAAAGTTATGTGCGGCCTAATCTTCAGCAAGTGTCATTGTTAGTGTTGTTTCCTTCCTGTCTTCGCTTATAGGCCCCAACATAGTCGTCCATTGTGTGGTAAAGTTCCATACACGGCTCAATGCACAAGGTTTGCCTGCACTGTTTACACTGGAAACTGGAACGCCTCTTAGAAGTTGCATCTGATGGTGCTGCAGGACCGCAGACTACGCACACTCTTGTTGGTGGTCTGCCTCCTGGGTTGTTTGGTGGGATGCGCTCCAAGAAGTGCCGCCCTGTGAGGCGAGTCAAGGTGTGGGCAGTGGCGCTGGCCCTCCTGCCCGTCGCCTCATTGACATAGCCGGATGTACTGATCATCTGCTTCACCACCAGGTTACGGAACTTGCGGTGCAACATTGGTTGTTGCTTCTTTCTTGGATCATCTCGGTTGGCAATGGCTGCTCTTACTTGTAAGAAATGCTCCTTATACAAGATGTAGCTATTGAGGATGGCCAAGCTCAAAATGTGGAAGAATGCTTTTTTCCACCATTTCAGGGTACGCCTGCGGAAGCTGAGGTAGGCCACCATCTGATCTGAACAGTCGACCGCACCCATGTACTGATTATACTCGTGCACACACTCGGGTTTTTGGATCTCTTCCCTCTCTCGGTTTCGTTTACCCGTGTTCACAAACTTCGCACTGTGTGCTGTAGAGAGCATCTTGACGTCTCGTCGATCTTTGTATTTAAGGGCGAGGATGGGCCCGTTCGCCATGCAGAATCGCTCTTTTGGCACCGACAACTTGGCGTCCTTGAACGCCTGAGGCAGGCCCTTCCTGTTTCGTACCGTACCACAGGCATTGGTGCCTGCATCGTTGAGGTCTAAGAACAGCTGCGGCGATGAATAATAATTATCACAATATAGAGTATGTCCCTTTTCCAGATAGGGATCCATTAGACGCGTCACAATGTCGTGGGTCAACCCCTTGGCAGATGCCTGTTTCCCCTTACCGCCATATAACTCGAACCGACAACAATATTGGTTATCAGAGTCACACAACTGATAGGCCTTCAGACCATACTTATCTGGTTTATCAGGATTGTACGTGCGAAAATGCACGTGTCCCCTGAACGGCACCATCCCCTCATCAATACAAATCTCCCTCCCTGGGGCCCAGATGGAACTGAATTGTTGTAGGATGGTAGGGTATACATCTCCCAGTTTATGGAATGGATTATAGTTCGGATCATCGCGAGGGAGGTATGTGTCATTGTCACTAAGATGGAAAAACTTGTAGATGAGCAGAAACTTGTCTCTGGGCATGGTGGCTGGGAAGAAAGGTGTGGTGAGGATTTCATCTGTGCTCCAGTAATCGGAGAGATCCTGATGGTGTACCAGGCCCATCGCAATCGTCAGGGCCAGGAAAACCTTGATTTCTGACTCTGTTACGCCCTCATCAGGCCACTTACGGACACGCGAGTTGGGTTCGTGATCCTCCATGGGATGTTGTGCAAAGTAGTCCCGGGCATACTTATTTGTTTGTTCTGTGCACGTCTTGTATACCGAGGGAGGCACCATCAGGTCAAGGAATTCAAGGGATGTCGGCTCATCTGACAATGTGACCTACAAGAAAAATTCAGTATTCTGTCAGTTCTAGACATGAAGTGTAATGTATGATAATTGTCTACATACTTGGTTATAAAAAGAACCTACCATTCAGTTAGATAATGTACAGGCTATTGTGTTGTTACAAAAAAAAAATGCAAAGCTAAAATTGACCTCATATTTTGTCATACACAAGCTGCAAAAATCACCAATACCTACTTATTTGGCCTAAAAAATATTGTTACAGTAATTATAAATGAAAAAAAATCTCCCAACTTACTTGGTCAGTGAATCCCCTTACTCCTGTAAACTCATGTGGGGGCTGGGGCACTCTGTTACCATCCACTTGCTGCCAGTGTCCGTCTGCCAACCTGGGATCTACACCGTTTGAAGGGCCCTGAGCAGCATCCCCACTTGCTGAGGGGTCCGCTCCATCATCCCCACTTGCTGTGGGTTCCGCCCCATCGCCTCCGCTTGCTGCGGGGCCAGTGCTGCCACGCCCACGAGTCGTCCGTCCGTGACCCCGGGCACGCCCCCTTCCACCGCCGCGAGCACGTCCTCGTCCACGGCCCCGACCCCGTTGCTGACTTCCTCGGCCTCTCCCACGGCCTCTCCCACGGCCTCTCGCCCGACCGCGGCCACGGTGACGATCTCTGTCATTCTCCATGCGATCTTCGTCAGCATTCTCGGCCGCGATCGCTTGTGCGTTCCTTGTACCACGTGCAAACGTAGGTCGAACGTCATCGTCAGAGTCACTCTCGCTACTTTCCTCCGATTCTGAGCCTGACTCTGGGAATTCTGGATCGGAATCTCGCGTGAACAGCTCTTCGTGAACTTGCGATACCGTGTACCGCGGCATTGTTATGTTAGAAAGTGAAATTTGCCGCCAGAACTATCCAAACAAACGAGACAAAAGAAATTTACATTCCAGCAGACGACACGAAGGCCCCGGCGGCCATTTTGACCGCGCAAAGGATTATGGGATGACGTACTTCCGGTTACGCAACCGGACGTTGACCCCTAACCCCTAACCTATTGCGCACGACACTTAAATCCAAACCCGGAAGTACCATGCGCTCGGAGTATTTACGTATTCTCGGCATACCCTCAACCGCACAAATGTGAGGCGCCGCACTGAAAGCATACATACGCAACCGCACATATGTGACGCGCCGCAGGACTAGGGTTAATAGCCGATCTTTTTATTCAACAACAACCCTTTCCAGAATAATGCAAGTGAAGTGACAGCATGGATGACTTTACTTCACAAGTATTGCAAACACATGACTGTCTGCTTCTTGTAAGTGATATGAGAGGAGACATACCATGTATAGTTCCACATGGACCTATTTTTTGCTGTTCTGCTGGTTTTGACTTGTCATCATCTTCATCGTCTGTACCACAACCTGTCAAAGCAGAAATCACAGGTATGACATTTAGACGACATAAATCAAAATGACAATATTTTCGTAGCAGAGGATTCACTGCTTCACACTTTCTTCATGCTAATTCTGCTCTCAACAAATAACCTCATAAAGGCTGCACCCACTACGATCAAGTAGGCATATATTGTCTTACCATGGATGGTGCCACAAGGGCCAATTTTGGGTCCTTCTGAGGGCTTGGACTTGTCATCATCTTCGTCGTCAGTCCCGCAACCTGTCAAAAATTGAAAACAAAATTATGTCAAAATTTATATACAAAACAATTGTGCAAGCCTTTGATGTTAGAAGCTGCATCTTTGCTTTGCTTTTCCAGCTCCTGTCTACACTTCAAGTATGTAAACATACAAACAGTATAGATACAAGGATTAAATACAAGAAAAAACTTTACCATGTATAGTGCCACATGGACCAATTGTGGGTTTTGATTTCTCGTCATCTTCATCGTCGGTTCCACAGCCTGGAAACAGAACAAAGTAAAAATTTTCCACTATTTGTATTTTCTTACTTGTGGCACATTACATTTCTAAACATTGAAGTCATAAATCAAACTTTGTGTATCAAATTAAAGTCAGAACTAACTGAAGATATTCATCCAGTTTGCATCCAGTATCCAGACAGCCATGCAAACAAGACAAGGAAAGACCAAAGGTAAAGCTGACCATGGATGGTTCCACATGGGCCGATCTTGGGCTTCTCTGCATCCTCATCTTCGTCATCAGTACCACAGCCTATGGGAGGAAACATCAACAATGCCTTTGTCATTCTGTAATGGTTCAATCATCTTTTGTAACATCTACACCACTGTCTTTTTCAACGCAACATCACACTGTCTTTTTCATCACAAAGCAACAAACTTGCTTCACGATTATCCCATTTTCAAAGTCCTAGCATGCCTGGGTCTGGACACAGCAGAAATAGGATCGAATCTTTCTTCTGGTGATGTACGTAAAGCGAATGTCCAGGTGTATGAGGGGGATTTAGGTAAGAGCCTCATGCGCCAAAGTTGTAAAAGAGCCCAACACACTTATTGACAAGGGGAAGGATGACCCGGTGCGCCTGGCCAAAAACATGAGCTGAGCAAAGCCACACTTCACCAGTAATTACTTGACAAAGCATCATGCTTCACCTAAGTGTTCAATCTCATCTAAAGACTGCTTCCTAAATATGGCAAACTAGACAATACTGGTTATTCTCTAGATAAGGGTAGATATACATTATGCATTGACTCACCATGAATAGTGCCGCAGGGTCCAACTTGCGGCTGCTCCGCAGAGCTGGCCGGTGGCTGTCCCTGCTCGCTGGTGGAGGCAGCTACTGAGGTCACAGTGGAGGTGGCAGGGGTGATGGCCTGGAGGAGAAATTAGTAAAAATGTTGTTAGAAAAAAAATCACATAGCACTATATTTTGTAATTTCATGTCTTGAGTGTCTTTGCCTGTAGCAAAAGTAAACAGGGAAGAATACGTCTTGTTGGATATGTATGGGAAATATACTGTAAATGCAGAAATGTTCGCGGTGGATTAATGTTCACGGTTTTTGCAGCGGCCGCTTCACCGGGAATTAAAAACCACCGCAAACATTTTTCCATAACAGTAAGAGACTACAGTGCATGGTGCTACCGCGAAATTAAAACCACCGCGAAAAGTTGTTGTCCATACCTGTGTGTTCTGTATGATCTGTTTCATCTGTGTCGTTGCTGTGGGTGTGGACAAACTCTGTAGCGTGATTCCCGTCGGCGTGATGCTTGTGGCCGCCGACAGCGCCGATGCCGCCTGCGCCGTAGTCATGGTGACGGGCACGTTTGAGGCGGACGGCAGGTTGGCGACGGAAACGGTGATGGGCCTCGATGTACCAGTGGCTCCCGCGCTGGTTGAGGAGAGGATTGTGGATGCAGGAACTGAGGTACCTGTGGTCAGAATGGAAAACAGAATTTAGACAAGTCCATTGGCCCGATTGCCTGGGCAAGTGGAAGTGTCGATTGGACAAGCGCATGTCCTACCGTACTTACCCAACCAATCTTTTCAAGGGTGTAATTTTTCCACATGAAAATTTGGGTAGATATTGGTCTACTTGTTTGAATAACTGTAGCTCCCAACAACTTGCCCAAATGATCAGCCCTAGAAGCTTATTAGCAATATCAAGCTTTTTTGAGTACATGACTTGTTTGAGTATATGACATCCACACAAAGTATAAATGTAGCAACACTTTAGTTTTGTAGTTAAACATTGTTGCACCTACATGCTTTAAAGTGTCTTTTAACAGAAAAATAAAAGAATTTTCTTGCTTCAAATAAAAATACAAAGAAATATAATATTAATTTGAATAATGTACAACAAGCAAAGCTTTGAGAAATTTCCCTTCCTAACTTATAGAGAGCATTAAACAGCAGAATACTGTTTTATGTTTTGTCCTATGGTTACACCTTCCTGTGGTATAAGGCAAGTCTGGCGAGTGACAACAGCTGTAATTCAAACTCACGACAGTCTGGTGACGATACACAATACCAGCACATGTAACGTACCTGCTGGAGTGACAATGGTGATGGTTCCCGTTTTCCCTTGCAAGGCGGCGCTCGGTCTTGTGACGGGCGTGACCACGATCCTCTGCACCTGTCCCGTGGGCGTGGTGGTCGTCGTGATGCTGGACGCGGGAACGGTGATGATCCGTACGCCCGGCTGCATCTGTGACGTCACGGTCCGTACCACCGTGCCCATGGGGGTGACCCCCAGGGTGGTGGTGACGGTCCGGACGACTTGCTGGGTGCTGCCCTGGCTGGTGGGGTTCTTCACCATGTATGTGGATGGAAGCTTGCTGGTGGTCCCTGTGGTCATACCTATACAACACAAACATGGACATCTCAAAAATGTCTTCTATTCAATGACAGCTTAAAGTACATGTATAACAATACATTAACAATGTTCTGCTGTTTTTGTTGTGCTGTATTCAGAACGAACTCAGAAAATCTTTGTAAGTGTTCTTTCTAACGAACAAATTTTGTACATACTTCTTTAATGTACTATGAAATTTATTGACTTCATGGCTTTTGCAGCACTTTACATGTATAACATATTTTTCTACAAAATCTTTTGTGTACACTTATTTCCTTCAGAGAACCAGTCATTTGACCTTTCATCTTTATTTTCTTGCAATGGAAAAATCAGACAGACTTCAGCCAAACGAGTGCTAGTGATAACCTCTAGATAAGGACCATCTGACCACTGTGATAACTTTTTAATGGTCTCTTGGATAACCTTTTCTAATGGTGAGCATAAAGAATCCTGTCTATAGTGGCCAACTGACCATTTTCAGACACCTACCTGCCACCCCAGGGTCATACCAAAGACTCTTAGAAAATGGTATATACAAATGTTCTTCTTTCTAGTGCTAAGAGGAAGTCTATGGAAGCTAAACACACTTCCCTACCAGTGGACTAGCACGCTGTAGTAGTACTTGCACCTATGTGTGTCCCCAGGGCTTTGAAATGGAGATGGGTTCTGGGCCAGACACATCTCACTTATGTATGGGTAACTGTACCTTTCAGCTACCTGTACAGTGACCATTAACAGATACATACCTGCCACCCCAGTAACTGCCTTGGTAGTGATTGCGATAATGGTGGGTTTGGTCGGGGTGGCTCCGCCCGTGGCCCCGCCCTGCCCGGCCATGCTCGACATGACGGATGACACGGGGACGGTCTTGATGATGGTTTTGGGGATGGTGACGACCGGCTGCTGGGTCACGCTGCTGATACCCATGATGGTCGCGCCTTTCGATGTCCCAGCCTGGAAATAGGAACAAGGAACACAATCTTTCGTGACCGAAGGTTTTGTAAAGACAGGGTTTTTAATACCCCCGTCACATTTAGCGAAAATTGATTGGACGGCGAGTCTGCGAGTTCCAAATTACGAGGAGGCATGGACCTGACGGGTAGGGGGGAACTCTGCCATTTCTTTCTTCGCATCAGGTTCATACCTCCTTGAAATTTTAGAGCTCGC
>NC_049983.1:6589927-6597175 GCF_000003815.2 Branchiostoma floridae
GGGGGGGGGGGGGGCAAACAAACAAAATGGTTTCACTACACAAGCAACTACTGAGAACTAGATGTACATCATATTATGGCGAACGTAGACATACATCTGAAATGGTAACTCAAACTATCTGTTGGTTAGTAAGAACAAGTTACGGTACTGAAGAAAGAAATAGACGGGCCTGGAACAGAATATGCTTCAACAGTTTGTGTTTCTGGTAATAGATGCATGCAGTTGATGAGGGCTTTAAACATTTCATTCTCTTTCTATTTGAAAAAGGAGTAAGAATTAAAATAGAATAAGATGAACTTTCAACAAGATTGTAATGTGCTGTTTGTTTGTGTTTGTGTGTGTATAGTATCTTCAATCTTGCCATTCTACTAGTACTAAAGACAGAATAAGACATACAGAAAATAGATAGAAGGTGTGTTTCATTCAAGACGGGGTTGGCTGGGGGGAGGATAGTGGATATCAATGTACCTTAGTTTGTAAAATTGCCCTGGACTCTGGAGTGTAAGTGTGTTTGAATGAGAGTGTATACACGTACCACAGCCCTAGAATGGACAGTTTTACCCATGCATACATGCATGTAAGTGTCTGTACATGAGTGGAGTGTGTGTGTGTGTGTGTGTGTGTGTGTGTGTGTGTACATGTGTGTATGCTTATAGAACACTGTATGGGTGTACCCTTGTGCCAAAGCCTAGAACAAAGACAGTACAGTTAGCCTGTGTATGTGTGTCCGTACCTGTGTGTGTACATGTACGGTCAAGTATATACCCTTGTACCATAGTCATAGAACAATGACAGCAGTTAGCTTGTACATGTATGCATGTGTCTGTGTGTGTGTGTGTATGTCTGCACATGTGTGTATGTGAGCAGGCCCTTGTACCATAGCCCTAGAACAAAGACAGTACCATTAGCCTTTGTATGCATATGCGTGTCTTTGTGTATGTGTGCGTGCATATGTGTGTGTGTGTGTAGCGCGTGCATGTATAAAGCGTTGTACCATAGCCCTAGCACAAAGACAGTACCATTAGCCTTTGTATGCATATGCATGTCTTTGTGTATGTGTGCGTGCATATGTGTGTGTAACATGTACATGTATATAGCCTTGTACCATAGCCCTAGAACAAAGATAGTACCATTAGCCTTTGTATGCATATGCATGTCTTTGTGAATGTGTGCGTGCATATGTGTGTGTGTGTGTTACTGTAGCGTGTGCATGTTTGGTTTGGTTTGGTTTGGTGTATATAGCCTTGTACCATAACCCTAGAACAAAGACAGTACCATTAGCCTTTGTATGCATATGCATGTCTTTGTGAATGTGTGCGTGCATATGTGCGTATGTGTGTAGCGTGTGCATGTATATAGCCTTGTACCATAACCCTAGAACAAAGACAGTACCATTAGCCTTTGTATGCATATGTGTGTCTTTGTGTATGTGTGCGTGCATATGTGCGTGTGTGTGTTACTGTAGCGTGTGCATGTTTGGTTTGGTTTGGTTTGGTGTATATAGCCTTGTACCATAACCCTAGAACAAAGACAGTACCATTAGCCTTTGTATGCATATATTTGTCTTTGTGTATGTGTGCGTGCATATGTGTGTGTGTGTGTAGCGTGTGCATGTATATCGCCTTGTACCATAACCCTAGAACAAAGATGGCACAGCTATCTTGCACATGTACAATGTATGCATGTGTCTGTGTTTGTATGTCTGCACATGTGTGCGGCCCCTTGTACGATAGCCCTTAGAACAAAGACAGTACCATTAGCCTTTGTATGCATATGCTTGTCTTTGTGTATGTGTGCGTGCATATGTGTGTGTGTGTGTAGCGTGTGCATGTATATCGCCTTGTACCATAACCCTAGAACAAAGACAGTACCATTAGCCTTTGTATGCATATGCGTGTCTTTGTGTATGTGTGCGTGCATATATGTGTGTGTGTGTGGCGTGTGCATGTATATAGCCTTGTACTATAACCCTAGAACAAAGATGGCACAGCTATCTTGCACATGTACAATGTATGCATGTGTCTGTGTTTGTATGTCTGCACATGTGTGCGGCCCCTTGTACGATAGCCCTTAGAACAAAGACAGTACCATTAGCCTTTGTATGCATATGCTTGTCTTTGTGTATGTGTGCGTGCATATGTGCGTGTGTGTGTAGCGTGTGCATGTACAGTACATAGCCTTGTACCATAACCCTAGAACAAAGATGGCACAGTTAGCCCGCCTGCGTGTACGGAAGCTCCAGCGGATGAACAGGAAGATGAAAGGAGGGGGGGCGGGGCTGTGCCACGTACCTGCAGCTGTCCCAGCTGCCGTGCCATGGTGCTGACTCCAGGGGTGGCCCCCTGCGGGGTGGTGCCCAGCACCATGCCTGTGGAGCTCAGGGGCTTGGTCTGGATCAACGTCACCTTCCCTCCCTGAAGCTGGACACGGTGGGGTGGGGGCGGTACCAGGGGGGTGGGGGGGCACACGGCACAGAGGCAAGAAAATCATCAAACAGAGAGGCGAGGTGGAGCATGGCAAAGTCGAGGAAATATCAGAACGAGTCGGTGTCTTGTATGCGTCACCCTAACATGCATGCTAAGTCTTGAAGATGTCCCAAGAAAATCTCAACTCCTTAAAACTAACGACATAGAATTTCCAACATCTCATAACTACAGAGCGTTCCCAACTTTTTAACACGATCTGCATAGAATTTCTGACTTCCTTAAACTGACCAAATAAATTCCGACCTTTCCAAAGCTATCTACATAGTTTTTTCCCAACACCTTAAAACTAACCAGATAGACAGTCCCTAACACTAACTACAATCTTCGAAAGGATGTCATTTTCTAATACCTCTGGGAATGTCAAATTTCGATTTTATCTATAGTTGGAGCTATGCTTGAGCCTATTTTGTGATCAGGCAACAGTCACAAATCATAATCCATACTTGAAAAACATCCATATGTATCTAAAATTGCATGCAAAAAAGATGGGACCACTTCTCACAGCTATGCATGCATTGAAACAGGGTCTGAAAAATAAACTATCACTGCTTGTTGGACAGTAAAACTTGCAGTGACGAGGACAATCCTTATTATAATTGCATGCAAAGAGATGTGACCACTTTTCACAGCTATGCATGCAATGGGCCTGAAAAATAAACTATCACTGTTTGTTGGTTGGTCAAACTTTCTTGGATGGTCAGACTTACAGTGACGGGGACAGACTTGACCAGCGTGACCGTCTTGGTGACTCCTCCCACCACGGTAGTGACCACCTGTGTCTGCGGGGTGAGCGTGACGGCTCCAGACTTGTGTACCGTGATGATCTGCTTCCCCTGAAGCTGCTGTTGTGCGCCCGCCTGTGCCGCTTGCGCCGCGGTCTTCAGAATGCTGGTAGCCGCTGTGTTGACCTGGTTTGAAAAATATTGCTACGGGTCAAAAAAGAGAAGGAAGAAAAGAGAGACAGAAGGAAGAGATTTAGTGCTACATGACAAAAAAGCTTCAGTTTTTGTGGGATCTGTTTGAAAATCATACGGTTTCATACATGCCAAAATTGTACAATGCTGCAACAGTCGATTAAGCATGTTTCCGTGCTGGGCAAGTTTTTATTCCAAAAGATAATCAAGTAGGTTATTTGGACGGTAAGTTGACAAAGGTAGTCTAATACAGAATGGCTCGCATTTTCTAGCAAAGTCTGAAACAGCAAGTTATCTTTTTCCAATAATGATGCGAAAAGATTGCAAGAGAAATGTCATTTTTGACTACTGTAAATGCATTTAAGTTCGCAGGGATTTAATTTTGCGGTAGCGGGAAAAATGACTTTTTTGCGGTGGTTTTGATTTCGCAGTAGCACCATGCAATGTAGTCTGTTACTGCCACGGAAAAATGTTCGCAGTGGTTTTAAATTCACGCTGAAGTGGCCACCGCGAAAACTGCGAAAATAAAACCACCGCGAGCATTTCTGCATTTAGTTTTTCTTTTGTGACCAAATGTTTCTACTCATTTCATGAGGGAAATGAATGAATCTTGAATTCTGGAGATAACAGTCATGCAGCCTTTAAACTATAAAATGCATGCATAGAAAAGACAATTGTTTGTGCTTTCTTTTTGTTTTCCATGCTGTCTGTAACGGAAAGAACAGGCTTTTCATATCATATGATGCCATTTGTATGTTGGAGTAGATTGTCCCAGATTCACCGTTTTGGGTGACCAACTGGTCGGCAATAAAAAAATGTGTCAACTTTTAGCGTATGTCTTTTGCAAACAGATTTACATGTGCCAACATGCTTCTGCTTAACTCCAAAATGGTAGCCAAAGGTCAACATGTCATTAAAATAAAGCCTGTTGTGAACAGCATGGACTGGTCCACTGACCATAATGGGGGTGGATTTAACCCCGGAGGCTAGAGTGAGGGTGACGGGGGTGCCCGTATGGGTAGTGGACAGCTGTGGCCTCATGGTGGTGCCTGACGGACTGGCAGGAATCTTCTGGGTGGCCGCTGCAGCCGCCGCCAGTGCCTGAATTCCGCTCATGCCTGTGCCAGCGGGGAGGGTCTGAAGGAAGAGTATGACAAAAACAAAACACAGTCATTAATGCATTCGGATATATACATGGATACAGGTTTTCAATGAAATAGCAAAGAATTTACACAAATATTTTGATAAAATTTGACTAATGATTAAGAGATCTTTGAATGTATCTCAACAGTTTGCTTCATTTCGTAGAATTTCCAAGTTCCATATTCCATAAGGTTATCCCTCGCATAGGACGTTAAATGGAGGTCCCTTGTTTCAGGGGAGCACGTTAAAGAACCCACTACACTTGTCGAAAAGTGTACAGGGTATGAGTGGTTGATAACCTACAGTCCCATGGCCACACCTGGGGCAATTGCTGTCATATTGAGGTCACCTGACAGAAATTTACAGAGACAGCCATTTCCCGAAGATGACAATCGAATGGAACAGCCTCCCAACACACTTAGTCACAGCACCTACACTTAATTCATTCAAGACGGGGCTGGCCCAGCACATGGGCCTCCCCAACCCATTGATATAGTTTGATTCATATAGTGTGGCCGACACTTCACAATGTTTTTCACTTTTTGTTCACGTTTATTGATTGCACCTATTTTTCTTATGCACCACCACTGGCCATAGATAGATCTGAGTTAGCGCCGAATGGCAGCCACTATAGATGCTAATGCTATTTAGCCCCATCTATTGTAAGCTCCGCACAATTCAGTCCCTGGCTGTAAAGAGAGAGTTGTCGGCCCACTCAACAACAAGAAGTCAGACCTACCCCAGGGGACGTGGTTGTGGTGAGGATACGCGGGTTGGTGGTGCTGGTCGCCATCCTCGGGCTGCTGGCCATCGTCACGGCGACCGGAGACTTGACCCGGGCCCGACCCCGCACCGGCGGCGACTGCTGGGGCATGGCGGTGGTTGCCGTGCCGACCAGGGTGGTCTGTGTGGGCATCCGTAAAGGCTGCAGCCCTGTGTTTGTGTATAAAGGTTGAGATTATGGTACAAAATACTACAAATATAAATTATACAAATTAGGGGTCATGCAAAATAGGTATCCATTGGGGGTACTAGTATTATGTTGCTGTTAGAGTCTTAGACTGTGTCTATTGATAAGGTACCAACATTATGAGTATGATATTCCTACCAAATATACTTCATTGATTATGCAGAATAAGTTCCACTCACACGTGTACACCAATTAGTACTTTATTGTGCTTATCTCCAATCAATTTACCCATATGCTAAAAATTATTAACATCTGTTCATTTCTTGACGTATACTATGTGAAAGAGGTGTTTAAACATGACAAGAAGAATAAAGAATACACCAGCAAAAAGTGTGGCAATGAAAAAGCATTGCCATGGCGACGGTAATATTGTTTGACTTTTTTGTAACGTATTGTATTGTATGTTGATAGAGATGATTGAGGAATTGTATGCTTGGTAAGTCATGATGATGTTCCGGGCTGTATGTGCTAGTGTCGTAGTGTCGCGATACGTTGGCTTAATGTACTGTGTAGTATGATGTTGTTGATACACAAGTTAAGTATTATCATGAAGAAATATCAATACAATTAAACTAAAATTAATATGATTATGTCAAACATGCTACATGTTACATTGATATTTTGCAATAATCTGCGCCTGGCCAGATAAGTGTTTATGGCAGCGGTTCCAAGGAATCAAGGCATCTGGCCAATGCTGCAATGTTGATGTAGGTATATGAATAAGCCATTCTATAACATCTGCTCGAAGATCAAGAGCTAAACGACCTTCTGTGGCATACAGGGAGATAGAAAGTTACGGTAGGTTGGTACTTGCGGGTAAAAACTTCTCGGTTCAGTTGAAATACGGGTCAAAGTTATGTGCGTTTCGTGGATCTTTTTCCCTGGGAGACAGACGGGATCGAGCCTGGTTACCACACCGTAGCCCGATCTCAATATCTATCGTGCAGGGGTCTGGCAGGATGACTGTAGAATGGCTCTCCAATGCCCTTGGTCAGAGAGAGGAGAACCTAGGATTGATAACCACCCCAGGTAGCCAGCTACAACACACCACAGTTGGTCAGCAGGCTATTGTAGTAGCGAATCAGGGACTAGATATGGCTCAAGGGTGTAATGAGCTATTTTTCAAAATAACAGCAGAACTTTAAGGCTGGAACTTTGTAAGGTCCACCTGCCCTTTCCCCCAAAAGGGTAGCGATAACTCCTTCGGGTTAAACTCCCCCGGAGCGCTAATGTGAGATCGGCGGGCTGACTGGCTTGGTCCCCCGAACTAAACTCGCTAGCTACCCGGTCCTGTCTGGCTCCCAGGGTATGGATCTTGAAACGTGCTAACTGTGATTAAAACGCAAACGGACACTCCTTCGTCGGGATTTTCCTATTTTGAAATACTCCCCGTGGAAGTAGGGCATGATCATGATACAGAAGCCACTCTTCATGCCGACTTAGTTTTGTTCCGTGCTACTCAGTGTACATGACGACCTGTTCGATGTGTGCCCTGGTGGTTTGTGATCTAGACGAGAGTCCTGTTTACGTCTGCCCTCTAAAGGATTTCTTATCCCGAACTTTATTCTTTATCCAAAAAAGGACTTCCGGGCCCTTGTCCCAAGAATTTTTCTAGCTTTTTTTTCCATACGTCCACGTTTTCGTGCAGCGACCTAGCGATGAACGTTTTGGAGGCCCAGAAGGATAGTGAGGTCGGGTTTACGTCAAACTGAAGGGTTTACTTCCTATGCCGGGA
>NC_049983.1:6597388-6602589 GCF_000003815.2 Branchiostoma floridae
GAGTGTGAGTGGTTCGTTCAGTGATCGTGGCGGTTTGTTTCATCTCCGTGAAGGGGGGGGGCGATTATAGGGTACTTATTTCCTCGAGGCCCTCCCTCATGGATGCCTTTGGTTATCACTTATCAGTAACGCATATTTTATTCTGATCTAAACAAACACAGAAACGCTAAACCATGTGTATAACGGTGGGGCACTACATCCTCTAATCAAACCTCGTTGTGACTAGGACGTCCTCTCTTACTTGTCTAATATTTCTTCAAAACATTTACATCTTTCCAAATTATGCCTAACAACAGTTATGGGAAGACCAGTATAGGATTCCATAAGAAATGAACCGTTAAACGCTGTTATGTGACCTTTGACCTTATAAAATACAACACGGCTGATCTCATTGACCATATTTCACCTTGAATTAAGTTAAACAATTATAACCGTCCACAATGCCCCATCTGCAAGACCGAGCTGAAGTTAGCAGCCCGTTTACCAGCACCAGTTGTGGCACGTAGACACCACGCACTCGCAGTTGCACGTACGTCGGTTTGTACCCTTAGCTTTAAAATGGTTAGACCAGTCCTGCTATGTATCTCAAGAACATCTTGATGTTTGAGTCTACACGACATGAAGAGTGTATTCATGTTTACTGTACTATACCTTGGGCAGTTTGTATCAAACACCCTAAGGTGCAACACGGTATCTTTAAGCTATACTACGTAATGTTTGGACAATACAGTATGTTTTTGTTGGGTTTCGCCTGCGTGCCTGTCTTGATCAGGCGGTCCAGGGCGCGACTCATCTTTAAGTCGATCATACATGAATGTTGTGATCGAGGCACACCTCTCGTAGCTTTCTTAGCCCGGCTTGCACCGAATGGTTCTACAACTTACATAGAAATAAACGTTAAAAGGGGAAAATTTGTCATAACATGCCGGACTCAGTCCTGCATGGGGCTAATAAGTCGTGTATGTGTAGAGAGTCGTGAGCATGACAGGCCCATTTGTCACACCGACTCAAAGGGTGACTACCACATTCCAAACCAAAGATACTGTAAGTCGACAACGCATGATGAGTGTGTTCATGTTTACTGTGCACTTGGGGAAGTTTGTATCAAACACCTTAAGGTGCAGCAAAGTAACAGTAAAGATCACGGCGCTGCAATCCATGAAGATCGAGCGGGTACAAAAATAACCTGGAATCCGGGGTCATATACAATGACAGCAGACGAAAAACCAAAATACTAGTAGTGCAATTTGGTGAAATTTCACCACATTCGCAAGCGTGCCTCTATTGTCTCTCACCGGACGTTTGTATCATGTATCTGTCTCGTGATATGTTCTGGTACTTCCCACTTGTGGCTATGCCTTGTTTGTTCATTCTCAACTTTCTGTGATGAATGTGAGCACTCATTTGTTAGACATGAAAATGACGTCTAAAATAATAGGTACAACCACACCTGGAGGCATAATAAGATCTTCACCTTACGGAGACTCATGATCAGCATAGAAAACTTAGTTTCTACGTGTTGTCGGGCGTGTACGGGGGTTGAAGTCTGTAATCATTACTGCTTTCGTTGGGTGTTTGGTCAACGCTGAGATATCAAAATTCCCCCGTTACCTATTTATACAATCAAGGATAAAACCTTACAAATGTGGCCTTACAAGAGGGTGGTAGAATGCCTCGCGGGAGGTATTCATTCACACCATGTCGTATAACAGTTCTCTCGAAGGCGATTAATCTATATGCAAAACAAATGGCTTCTGCTGTTAGGCCGACAAAAGATCTCTCAACGTTATGACACCGGCCTTTTCCTTTGATAGCGATATGTGATGTGTCGAGCGATTGCATACCAAAGGAAGTTCTCACTGTAGCCGCCCAAGTAATACAAGTAGTTAGATCATGGGAGTGGCCTGACAATGTGGGGACCCCAACAAACTCCAAGGGTGGCGGAGCAGTACCAAATCCACACAGTCAGGTTACTCCCAGGATCTAACTGACTTAGAACATGGCCATCTTTCCGAAGCAAAAATACACTTTTTTTAGTCATTTAGAAACATGCAGTTTTCCTAGCTAGCGGACAGATAGGCTACCTTCTTCTCCTATTTCTCATTCATGACCCTGGTGATGGCGCCTCACACCTTTTGCTCATGAGGGTTGTGTGAAATTCATGTCAGGTTTTACAACACTTTTTTGCACCACAATGCCATTGTTTTTTGGGTGTATGTCAGTTTGATCCCAGTTCCCAACCTGACCTCAAATGAAAGGAGTCGGCCCAAAATTAGCACCTTGCCGCGGCCTTTGTTTTGCGATGTTAAACCCTGCTGTGTCCTATTGTTCCGGCGTGCCGGCGGCAGTCCTTTGTAAGCCATGTTTGACTCCCCATAAAAGCCGCATAATGAGCCAGTCATGACCTCATGGCAGCGGCAGGGACCGAGGCCGGCCCTATTAGAAGTCCAGCACCGGAAAAGTTAAGCACTGGAAATCCAGTGCTCGCATTGGGTTCAGCACTGGAATTCCAGTGCTGAGGGAGCATGAGCACTGGAACAAGGCCGTTCAGCACTGGAAAACCAGCGCTGACGTTTGTTCAGCACTGGAAAACCAGTGCTGAGGCCGATTCGACCCATTGATTCAGCACTGGAACACCAGTGCGGAGACCGTTACTTTTGTATACTTGCTTGTCAATAAGAGTGAACAATAAAAACAATGCCGATAGTCGGTTGGGTGTATGTAAATCAAGACCAATTTGCACCTTAATGTTAATGCTTTTTTTTTCAAAAGTGAGTCGAAGATGGTTCAAAAGGGACAAATTATGAGCCGACTCCTTCCCCTCTTTCAACCTCCTTGGTAGGACGTAGCATGTCTGGAAGGCCAATTTCTCGAGTATGTTCAGCCGTTTTCACAGTATGTTAGGACGAGTTCCGTACACAGCCCGACACGTCTGAGTTCCAGCTTGAGCTGGCGGACGTTTTGCTGCAGCCTATTGGCATCTCTGCCGAACTGTTCTGTAGTTTTGATACTGACCAGTTCCTGCCAGACAGACCGGCCAATGTCGCTGCCCCCTCCCCTATTTCATTCACCCAGCTGGTGCAACCGTTCTGACGAGCTGTCCTGTTCCCAGTTCGACCCCTTCCTGGTAGACCACATCATGCATTATCTTCTGCAATTTTAGTATGTTTCTCGTTTATGGAAGTATTAATTGTATGCCTCACGTTTGCCTCGTTTTTATCAATTTAACGCGCATGATTTTATGTAGCATCTCTACTTTTTAAAGTTTTTCTTTACTATTTTGGAACTTGTTCCCTAGCTTGATGTAACCAAGGAGGTTATATTTTTCATGTCTTTGATGTAGCGCTGTTTGTACATTTTCTTGTTACAAGAAACTTTTTATTATTGTCTTGTTCGTTTTCTGACTTTCTTTCATGACCGTTAGAATTTACTTTGTTTATGTTATGAATAAAGATGTTCAGTAACATAGGTTGATTTACTGTTTCCATTTTCGTTAATTCTTTAATTGCTTTTATTTGCATGAGAAAGGTGGGCGTCTCCAACTTAGTCAATTTATTCGTTGGTTGGTATATCCCTACGCCTAGGGAGACCAGTCAGTTGAATGGTGGACGTCTCCAACTTAGTCAATTTATTCGTTACTTAGTACACCCCTACCCCTAGGGACACCATACTATGTGGATTTAGAATACTGGATGTGAATTAGTTTTCTTCTGATATAACGGCAACTGGGAAATACAGACGGGATCCCGTTCTTGTATACGCGAACGTGTAACACGTCTGCAGGGGCACCACCCAGGGAAGTTTAATACCGGATAGGACATGGGTTAAAATCCCTGCTAATTATCAACACTAATGGTGTCAAAAGGTTTTGAGCGTTCTGTTTAAATATCTTAAATGTAAAAGTACAAAAACTTTTCAAATCCCCGGGAAATAAGAGAATGTGCATGTTGTCACCCGTAGATTTTCATGCGCAACTTTTCACGCACACAAAACCCCATCTCTGTTAGCGCAAGGAGCTTTTATCAGTGATAAAAGCTCCTTGGTTAGCGTAAAAGTTTAGATGTGAAGTCTTGAATTTTCGTGAAACATGCATAAAAGTTCCGTTGTCGTGGTTATCTAGGTGTTTGGTCGACATACTATCTATCTGACACAGTGACTAAATTTGTCACATCGCCGGATTCTGAGAATCACCACGATAATTTTTGCCATCTGTTCTACTCTTCGTTCCGTACACCTACAGTGCAGTCAAGGCCACTCTGACATTTCATACGTACCCCCTGGCCCTAGCCTGTGTTTACACAAGCTCTCTCGCCGGCTGGGCTTAATGACCCCCTCCCCATAGGGTGGCGGCAATTGTAGGGCCGGCCGCTAGGGGCTTGATTTTAGTCAGGCTACCCCTGGCCCCAGCCCTGGTCGTAACTCATTTTCTGTGACAGCTAATTCCAGCAGATTTGGCCAAACATCCTCCCCTGATCTCTGGCATCTTTGAATCACAACCAGATTTTTTGCCTCCATGGTTTCGGCTTTAAAAATCTCCAAACCGTGCTCATGTAGTGTCATGTCCCGTGCCTTTTCTTTGCCAAATTGTACCAACCCCCTTCCCCACCGACTCACGTTAAACATTCAAGTTGAGAACGGAGTGCCAGAGTGAATCGTGAACCTTAAATCGTTTCTGCCATGTTTGGGTCAAATCATGAGGTTTTGTTAGATCATTCTACCTATGCACAATGCATTTCTTTCCCGCTATAGTTGCAGCGTGTAACATGGATACCCTAGTTCTCTCTGTTAAAATGTCAATACATTCGTGTGTGGTTGTTACAAGACATGTTGGTATGTGTTTTGATAGAAGATAAATGTGGCGGAGTGGATACAAACGTGTTTTATTTTGTATCTAATCAGAGCAGTATATACCTCAGAGTAGCAATCTCATTTAGACACATTTGGGAACAAGTAAATTGGGGGTCAGTAAAACCAGGACTGTTAACGGAAGTTTTTAATTTGAAATGACTCAGTATTTGATGCATGATAAACAAAAATCAACTAAACTATTCGATTAATCACTAGACAGTGGATAAGATGCCTAGTTTGAGACGGATTATCAGGGCGATTTGCGAGTTATTTATCGTTTATACATCGCAAGTTCATTTCGCCGATGCCTTAGAAAATATGGATCGCGACACCATTTCCCATATGTACTGATA
>NC_049983.1:6603127-6605561 GCF_000003815.2 Branchiostoma floridae
GCCAGGCCTTCAAGGCGGTCCGGACTGCCGGACACTGGCACATGCGGGACACATTTTATTCCTCAAGCGGTCATTCTTTCTTAGCACGGCGTGGTGGGAAGAACGAACATTGCTATTGTAACAGTGGGTTCTAGCGCTGCCAAACTGACCACGCCAACAGCTCTTGAGCTTTTGTTGTTGTGGTTAGCACGTGTGATTTGTGATCCGGCTGCCCGGGTTCGGCGCGGGTTCGAATCCCGGGAGTCGGGATGTTGTTTATTTCTGTTCTGACTCGCCCCTCTAGTTGTTCACTGGTTCCCATGCCGATCCTGTGAGTAACAGGCTA
This sequence comes from Branchiostoma floridae, assembly GCF_000003815.2. Classification (NCBI taxonomy): domain Eukaryota; kingdom Metazoa; phylum Chordata; class Leptocardii; order Amphioxiformes; family Branchiostomatidae; genus Branchiostoma; species Branchiostoma floridae. The sequence continues at coordinate 6,603,453 of NC_049983.1, forward strand.
GCGGATGTGCCATACAGGGATGTCGGTAAGCGTTTGGAAGTTTTTGTGTGTTTTGCAAACCTCTTCATATTACTCCTTTCTTTCCTGGTCATTAGAGAAGCAGTTAGAAATAAAATGTATCTCGTCTTCCACCGGTTTTGCAATACAATGATTACAGGTTCTTTCGCCCACGGGTAGCTAGTTTGCATATTGCCGATCTGACCTCGATATTATCTAGTGATGTTAAATAAGTTTCCATTGAGTATCCCTTCTTTAGTTTCTTAAAGAATCTTAACTTACCATTATCTATAGACAGTCTATGAGAAAATGTCTGTATGTACAATTGCTTATTAACACAATTTAATCGGACTCAGGTATAGCTTTGAGTGTTTGTTCTTCTAAAGTGGTTAACATTGTCATCAAGTGACATACGTCTGTGTATTTAAGTGTGATTCTTCCCTTGTATTTAAAGAGTGAGATAGAGCCAGCTTAACAAATGGTAGCTTACGAGGTAATAACTCATGTACGCCATACATTGTGGATTACGATTCGTGTGTGATTGATGCAACACATGTTGGTGTGTATCTGCATACAAGATGATGGGGCAAAGTCCTTTATTTTTGTATCTAATTAGAGTAGTATAAACCTCGGAGATGCAATGTCTAGTCACATTTTGGAAAAAGAAAATAAGAGGTCAATATAACCAGGACTGTTACCGGAGATACTGAATTTAACATCGCCCAGTATATGATGCATGATCAAAAATATCAACTAAACTACCCGATAAGCGCACCTCAGAGAAGACGGTACAAGATATATCTATTGTTTTACGCTTCGCCAATAAACAGGAAACATTGTAGCCGTTAAAACTTAGTACTAATTTTTAAGGTAGGCATGAAAAAGTTCCGGGTTATAATGTTCTGATTCGCTGCTATTGCTTTTAGCGTTGTTAGGTTGCAATATACCCATCGTAAAATAGATCCTTTTTGGTTACATTTCAATCCCCGTTTTGAAAGCTGTGACTATATCGTCCCCGCTTGGATAGTTAAAACAAACAAAACGGGCGGTCCCTGGCCGTCGTCTGGACATCGTCTTGGGATTGGTCACCGTACTGACGTCAGTCTGTAAACATTGACAAATAGGAACTGCACACGTACATTTTCCAACCAATGGCAGCCCTCAGAATAGCGTCAGTTTGCTTCCCACTAAAGATCGATCACTGACTATCTAGTCAGGCGGAGATGGCTCGGCGGACAAGGTCGGCCGAGTTAGACGCGGCGCTTCAACTGGACAGTGAACATGCACAAGCGACTCAATTTCGGTGAGAGTACCTTGCTAATGATAGCATGTATTATGTGTATAATAGATACGTCACAAGTTGTTAAGAGTGACTAGAGCTAAATAAACCGAGAGCGTTACGATGTGAATCGTACCAGGTGGATTTTGGGACTGTGTGCTTGGGTTGAGTAACACTGCCAACCTTAATCTCGTGGGCCCAAATCTTACCCCAAACCGCCCGAGACCTTGGTCTTCAAAAAGTCCGCCAACATCACGTTTCGGCAAGATAAAATATGAGTCCCATATTAACGGCATTATAGTTTTGGCATTTTTACAGCGTATTGTTGTGTAGGAATTAGTCTTCATCTGTGACCGTGTTTCGCCAGAGTTTTTTGATTTTGTTTAGAGAATATCTTTCAACGTGGAAACTTCTTGGCAGTTTGTTACTCATACCACATGTTGTTTACGGCACAACCAGGCACAACCCTTTTGTTTTTGATCGGCCGAAGATATCAGCGCTCCATGAGGCCCTTCTGTGGAATTCCATTCGCCACCTTGCCGCCGCCGAACAACAAACGCTTCTGTTTCTCGTGGTCATATTCATCTGTTTCCCGTGGTCTTAAAGTAAAAGATACGATTTGTTACCGGGGTCCCCGTTCTCAATCATCTTTTTCTCTGCGTTTCACTCACCCTTTATCGTCTGTGGACTAGTACAGTCAAGCACGTATCCACAGTTCTATAGTAATACTGCTGAGCACGAGTCGTCAATTAACCGACGATTGCCGGAACTGCCATACTCCCATCCGTCCTCCGATCGCCCGCCGTCTTATCACTCTGACTGTAGCCAAAACG
>NC_049983.1:6605661-6608979 GCF_000003815.2 Branchiostoma floridae
CCATTGTCCTCCAAGCAGTTTAACAGCAGCGAGCGTACATTTCACTAATTTCATTGTGTCGTATTACAAGCTGGTGATGATATAACCAGTTGTATACAGGATGCTTTTCCAATCTCCTCTGCCACCCTTCCACCCGTAGAAGTTGGATATCTCTTGCAAATGCAGCCATTTTACTTGTATGACGGACGAAATATTCTGAATACTGGTTTACGCAACCCGACGTAACAGTGTACTGCATTTTAGACCCGATAGCCGTCGCTTGTGGCTTTTAAGCCGACATGTATATTGATATTGTGATGTGCCTTCGATCATGCGAAGCCAAGCCGAGAAAGAATATTTTGTGTCATTATTTCTTATTCACGGTGGTACATTTTATTTCTGAAACTTCTTTAATGATTCAAAACTCGGGCTACACCAAAAGGTAAATGATAATGCACTTTTGTGCCCTTTGGTGATAAGAGAAATAGACCTCATCGGTCAAAGTAACAGCACGTTAGCATCACGAGTATTGTTGTCTGGCTGCACAAGCGTTATCGCCGGTGCAATGAGACGAGTGGGAAAAGTCTTCGCCATGCATTCGGTACGTCGTAAGTTCGATCCCCGGCCAATATAGTATGACGTGTTAAATGGTCGTGCTAATTTCTCAGCTTAGCACTCAGCATTCGGGAAAGAGTATGTAATTTGAACACACACCACAGCCAGTGTCCTGGCCCCCTACTGTAGTAATTGCATTTGTTTGGCCCAGGGTTACTCCAAGAACATGGGCGCTGCCCTATGCACCATGGAGCGGGAAGGACTTTGACTTGACATGACAATATAAGCGCTGTAATTCAATATGTATGACTTTTGCTATAAATTATATCTGAATTACTTTGATGCCTTACATCACTACCGACGGCCTGTAACTAACAGAAAACAACACTTTACCGATCCAGACATACAAAAGTTGCTAAGTTAGTATCACTATTGCAAAAATACTTCATATCAATCCTTTCTCACAATCTGTCCCCACAGGTGAACGCCGGCATGACAACCCCCAGGTTACAGGAAGAATCGACTGACAAGTACACCCCTTTGTCGCGATGGTTTGGTAACCAAATGAACATCACAGCAATAAGAAAAAAAGGGATTCAAGCGTCACACAACCATACAAAATGAAATAACAGAAAGATATGAAATAAAAACCTTCAAACGAAACAAAACAATCCTCATACATACACGACATCATTACGCCGAATGGTCAAGCAAAAAATATAACTGACCCACAATTCTACCCTAACGATACATAATATCGGGTATTTTGTTAAAAAATGTAATGTGCTGTATACTTGATGGTGAAACGAGTATTAAAACATGAAATCCTGGTTTATAACATCGGTCACGTCATCTTATTATACGCCATACCCAAAGCAGACTAAAGTCACACACAAAAACAAATTCCCTAGGGAATACCCGTAGAAAATACCCGTAGAAAAAAAATACCCGTAGAAAAATTCCTCGCATGCCTGCGGAATTCCTAGAATTCCTGTCAAACGGTCGCACACTATAAACATTAGGCTCGCCCCTGAGGCGTCGCCAAAAACAATACATTTCCCCAATATGGTACAGGGAGAGAAACATAAATAGTACAGAACCCAATCTCACAGACATCTTACCTGGTGCCTTCATGATGCCGGCAGTGACAGGACCAGTTCCCGAGGACATCTGGCGGATCATGGTGGCACTGCCGCTCCCCTGCAGGGCTGCGGAGGCCGGGGTGGAGGCCATGGCAGGGTTACTGACCGCGTTCGGCAGAGTGGCGGCCTGCGCTGGCGGCATGTCGTACTTCTGTAGCTGCAGTAGATACGCGTCCGCTACAAGGAGTAGTGTGAAAAATATTTAAGATCAATGACAATAACCAAGAGATAAGCATTTAAGTATTAGGTTTAACAGCATTTTGTAAAGCATTCACAATTTTGACATTTCCAATGTATGGAATGGCCTTCTAATTTGGGGTTTCAGCAATCTTTTATGTTACAATAAGCATTCTAATGTAACTGATATTCTCCTGTTGAGGACAATAATAGCAAAAGCTACCATATGAAAGTAACACTATTAAAACAGGACCTGGCTTGTATGTCTGTAGACAAGACATTGAGCACAAATTATACATATTTTTGTAATACTGAAACAATGTCTTTAACAAGAAGCTTTTTAGACAAAATTTTGCACTGAAAATGTCATGAATACACCGCTACTTCTGAGTATGGCGTCTCACATTGTAAACGAACCTAAAGACGATTCAGACTTGTACCACTATTAAAAGGAGGTGTACCTGTCTGTATTGCTCCCCAGCACACCTCCAGGGTGTTGGTGCTGGCTCGTACCAACTGGACTCTGGTGGGGGCCAGCGGCTTTTCTGTCTCCAAAAACCACAGGTCCTTACAACACACCTGTACATGAAAGAAGAAATTGGAAACACATTTTGTCATATCTAGCCAATGGGTCATGATACCATTTGATACAGGTGTTCCTGAAAAAGTTTATCACACTGGGTTCTACTGATTACAGATATCACACACGCTTCCATAAAATTATTCAAACGCACCTAGCATGTGTCGGGTGGCTCCTGTTGTAAATGTGAATACCAGTTTTGGACAAAAAAATCTGTTGAATTTTTTGTTCAAGGACAACAAATTTTCAAAACTTCTAGAACATTTTGCATTAAAGCATTTGTTTTTTCTTGTTGTGGGTATACAACATAAATTCATGTATTGTGTAATACGCATCGTTTACACAACATCTTGATGTGCAAAGGTTAGGTGTGACAGGTCGTTCAGTGTAACGTTACCAGCTGCTTAAAAGATATTTCTGTGAATTGCATCAAATTTGGACCTCTAGTCTATTTAGCAGGGTTGGGGAACAGAGCACGAGAGAGAGCTTTTAACCAATTGGTCATTACAAAATGGAATTGTTTTGAGGTTTTCCGTTGTTTTAACGTACCTGGTTGTTCCAGGCCTTTCTGTAGCCGTCCCTTCCGCTCCACACGTACAGCCTGCTGCCGATGTTCACGGCACAGTGTCCGGCGCGGGCTCGCGGCACAGAGTCCTCAAATACCTCCATAGCCAGGGGCTCCCACGTCATCGTTTCTGTGGGGAGAAAATACCAGGGTTATGAAATGTACTTCCCAAGAGCCTACACACTACCTGCAGTCTACATTACTCCAAGACTTAGTGCCTGAACGTGCCTGAACAATATCGCCATCTCCTACTGCTAAGAGAAGTGAACATTAGCTGCCATCAAACATGCTCTGCTTACAATCTAAATAATCCTTAGATA
>NC_049983.1:6609079-6627047 GCF_000003815.2 Branchiostoma floridae
TATTCATCCATCATACTATCTTGATCAGTAACATATATATCACACATCTGTGACTGTAGTGATATGAAGCTGTGTTTGTAACAAAACTGTTACTGAACTCACAAAATTACAGAATGTGCATTGTAAATTACATAACTTCATAGAAAGGCTGCAATTTTAGAAGATCATTACAAAGGAAATGGAAATTTCTGTCCTTTTTCCTGTCGCATAATCCTGTACCCAATATAAGTCTGGTGTATATATTCTACCATAGTTAAGTGCTACCTCGACAAGAAATAAGGTCATTACAGTAGGGTCATAACTTGTGGGGGAACACAATGGCAAGCAATTTATCGATTTGTGCTAAAATTGGCTATTTCTATATCCTTATGTCAAGGAAACAAATGTTATGTTTCTGGTTACCAGATTGACCCTAGAAAAACCTGCCGACCCTAGCCATTTTGGCCAACTACTAGCAAGATACGGGAAATTTCTAACCTGATATCTGAGTGACAAACATTCAAAACAAAATTCAAGAAGTTTTATATATTTTTTGTAAACTTCCTGTATTTCACAGTATTAACAGATTGTAAGGCTTTGAAAAAAATTAATTGGGAATGTGTAAGAAACATTGTATTTCTTTGTTCACTTTATCAAATTAATATTATTTGTTCTTGTACAATGTATATCTGTAAGAAAACACTTTTTCCCACTTATACAATGTTTCACTGTATCTGTTCCATCCCTACCTACTGACCCTATTTTATTCAGCACCACAACCAGAAACAACATTGTTTGCTTCGTCTTACGATTACAACATTGAAGTTTCTGATTAACATTAAAGCAAATGGTGAATTGTGGCAACAAAATCACCCTAGATTGAAGCTTTATTGCTCACGTATACGCCCCACACTGAGAACATGGTATTTACCACTTATGCACTGACAAAGGTTGCCCTTTTGCCAGAATTGTTTTCTAAAAGCTGCGGGACAGACTTGCATACGTGACTACAATCTCAAGAAAAAATATGTCCTCTAAATTTCCTAACTCTACAATACTAATGCTAAGAGCTTTCTGCACTCTTGCCTAACTTTTAAGTCATTATCTATATACACATCATCAAAGTCCCATTGAGGTTGCCCTAAAAGTACTACTGTCACCTTTGCGAAGAAGATTCTGTTTTTGATAGCGTTTGTGTTTGTGTGTGAGTCTGTCTGTCTCTGACCACGATAACTCTAGAATGCCTGGATGGATTGTCGTGATATTCGGCATGTGGGTAGTTTCTCATGAGACTTTAAAGTGATAAGATTTTGGGCCCCCTAGGGGCTTGTAACAGTACTGCAGCAAACTTCTGGGTTTTACATCTCACTGTACAGTGCCTAAAAACAAACTTGATAGAAACACAAAAAAGTTCTTGTTCATGCTCATGCTCCTCCCCTAATGTTAAAAATGGAAGGACCCCAGCGAGCGCCAAACCTGTTAGTATTCCAGTCACATCTGCCTAACTTTCCATTTACCCCAACTGGCTTTCATCAGACTTCATGTCAGGTATGAATCATTACTCCATCCACAAAGGCCACAATTTGTCACAAGCCATTTCCTGTTCTTTCCTACAGCACCAGCTAGAACTTATTACGATTCTGGGCACGTTTGTAGAATCCTGGTGTTATAGACTTTGCTGAATTAGCGTTCTAGCTAGGATTTTATTTTAGAGTGAGGCCATGTTGATTAGATTATATGGATGACATCCGTGAGCATCAATTTTCGGCCGTTTTAAGAAAAAGATTTCAACCATACTGTAGATCGTACAAATCAGCTTCAAAATGAGTAAGTATTAGTTTTAATTTGCAAAAAAATTCCAAAAACTCATGAAATGTAGTAGAATGTCAAAGGCAATTTCAAAGTCAAAGAAGATGTGAAAGATAAAAAATGGAGAATCTTTTGTTTGGTATACCATATTCTGTGTGTTAAGTCATTTGTTTCAACCCTCCTGACCACTTAGATTTTATACTGAAGGCAACTATATTTTAGTTAACTTTTTTTACCACGCTTGCATCAGTTTGGGATTTCCTGAGGATGGCATCCATATAATCAAATCAACATGGCCTTGCAGTCTGTTTAAAAATATCACTAAAATCAATACACAACATACACACACACAAGTTTATAATATACAAAATCCATGTACATCCTATTTTGGTTTGATATAAATCAAATCCCCGATCCAATATCACACATGATAAGGTTAATTCGTACGACCATCGTTTTCCCTTGTAGTTATATAGATTGGTCCAGTCGGGTGATTTGTAGTCTGAAGTCAGAGCATCAGTTCTCATTATTATGGCTATTATAGGGGCACCACTGGGCCCCACAGTACATTAGTGACTGCCCAGCACATTTCTCACTGTCTATAACCATCCACAGTTCACTATAGGGGCTAAGATGTAAGTACAGATATGCCAAAGTAGCGCTAAAACGCTTGGCTCAAGACCATTTTTAAGGATTTTCTCCATGGCGTTTTGGACTTTTTATTTTTCAGAAACACACATATTATTTCAACAACTCGATAAAAAGCCTATAATAGTATAAATAACTTTTTAAGCGCAATGTGGACACCAGACTTTTAACTACAAGTAGAAGTGACCGAAACGACATTAGAAACACACAATCATCATTTCAACAACTCGATAAAAAGCCTTTAAATAACTTTTAGAGTGGAATGTGGATACTACACTTTAAACAACATTAGAAACATGTATATCATTTCAACAGCTCGATAAAAAGGCTGTCTACGCCCTATAAATAACCCAGCATACACAAATATACCAGTTGAAACTTGGGTAATGCATGTTATCACTTGGCACTGTTGGCACCCTGGAATGTTGGACCGTACCACTTACCCAGGTTGAGGGAGGCCAGGGTGTTGGTGCATTTCCACTCCTTCTCGTGCGTGGCCACCTTCTGGTCGTCCATCACCAGCGGAACCCAGCCGCCAAACACAAACATTCTGTTTACGGACAAACAACAACATCCTGGTTAGAAATACGCTAAACAATCCGGAGCAAGCCACTGTATACTGTATAGCTTGAAATATTTACAGTATAGTCAATATATAAACCAGCTCTATATAAGAACCACCTGGCTATTGTGACCACTTTTTCATGGTCACAAATTTCCCCATTGAGACAAGCATTAGGTACATTAGTATCCTGTCTATAGTGACCACTTGACCACATTCTATTGGTCCCCTGGGTAGTCTTGGTCAGGTTAGAGGTTGTAACTTTGTGGTTTTGTGGTCAAATAAATTTATCATAATAGTGACCAGGCCAGCACTTTAGAGCATACAACAATGTGCTTATTATAAGAGTAAGACTCTTAACGCTTACTATTTTTTTCTTTGTGTGGATGTCATGTACTTAAGGTAGTATATCAGGGTGGCTGAGCAAAATTTCAAAATGATATTTTCAAAAAAATAACTATCAATGTTATTTTCTATGTAGTTCTATTTTCATAATCTAACATACTTTCCCATCAAATGTTCCTTTTTGTCTGTCAAAATTCAAGGTCAAAGTAGCTGTCTCAAATTATGCAAAAATTTCAAACTTATCATAACTTTTCAAACTTGATATCATTGGATAGGTCTTAGTAAAACAAATAGAATGGTTTTTATTTCAACAAAATCGGACATACCGTTAGAGAGTTATGGCCATTGAAAGGCCTGAAAATTATGCATAATTTCTCTTGATCAGCTAATTAAATATGCAAGATTACAATATCTCCGTACTCATACAAGATACAAGAAAAAAACTTGGTGTACAGGGGTTTTATAATATGTTGATTTGAAATATTGTCCTGAAATTTATACATCTAGTTCAGAAATGATGAATAATCCTGAATAATTGAGTTCCAGGGGTAATAAAATCAGAGTCCACCAATTAGATATGCAAAATCACCATCTTTTCCCTATCCTTGAAGATACAAGAAAAAAAAAATAGTATACAGGGGTTTTGGCACATGCCGAATTCAAATTTGACCTCAAAAACATCACTTTGGTCTTTTTATGACCTGTAAAAGTGGATTACGTCACTACTACCACAACAACTTGATTTTTATGGCCTAATTTTTGAAAAAAATTTCATCGAAAATGGGTAGAATAAGTTTTATTATGAAATTTACCCTTTAAGGAAAAACTTCGTGCGCTCCCGACGCAATACGATGCTATTTAGTGCTCCCAAATGCTGTTAGCATAAGGGGTAATTAAAATTTCAGGAAAAAAATTAATAAAAAATCAGCATGACAAGATGTGATAAAATCCACGCACAGATCTATTCAAATCACTATTATGCACATTTCTGAAAAGTTTCAATAATAACAGACAAAATACAAGCCAAAATTTAAGCTTTTTAGGCTTTTTTTTTCTAAAAATGGGCGTGGCCTTAAAGTAGTTGATGACGTCATTGTGACATCATACCAATTTGCATGAATTATCTTTATGCATTAGGGTACTACCTTAGAAAAAATCAAGGTCCATACATTATCTAAGATGGTAATTTTAGAAGACCAAAAACACCCCCCAAAACTCCTCAGCCACCCTGAAATCCTACCTTAACGTTATACTTATTACAGGAAATGACAAGAAGCTTGATCGAACTATATCTTGCTTTATGGGTGTCCAACAAGCAGGTCAGTTGGGCAACAAGCCAATAGACGTGGTGGTGCTACTTATTCAGGCTAGTCCACCAATAAGTACCCATGGAAAAATCTCACCCCAAGAAAAAATCTCACTAGCCAGATCGGAAAAGTACTGTGGGACACTGACCCAAGTGGCACTTTCACTTGCCCAGGGCAATATTTCCAATTGACTTGCCCCAACCTGGTTTGAATGAAGGACTCTATTCAACCACCTTTTGCTCAGGCTAGTCAATCAATTATACCAATAAAAAAATCGCAATAGGCCAAACTGCGCAAGAACTCTAGGATACTGACCCAATCGAACATCTTGGACAAAATGACTTGCAAACGGGCCAATAGACTTGCCCAACCCTGGTTTCAATGAAGGATTCTATTCAACCACCTTTTGCTCCAGTTCCAGGATTGTTTCCAGATTGCATATTACCATGTTCCCTAGGATATGAATAATATATAACATGCCTGAAGCCACTCTTTGCAGCTGGAATTGATTTTTCACAGTATGCAAGCAAACATCCTCTACAAAATGACTTGCCAGATAAATTTTCCCCCCAAAAAAGTCCCGTTCTTTAAGTGTGGAGAAACGTAATAATTCTTATGTGCTGTAAGTCAATATACATTTTTTAGAACAACTTTTATCGTAACGATGTTACATTTCAGTTATTATCAACAATGGCATATATTGCCCCAAAAGGCCTTTGTATGATCTCTATCCATTTTATTACTTTCGCACCATTACAATCAGACAACAGTTAAAGTACATTCATATGTATATCTATATCCATTTACTTATACATTTAAATAAAAGTGTGATTTTATGAGTAAATATGATTTCTACACAATACTTTTGTTCCTTCACTGACAAAATTTGCAGAAATCAAAGATTTCGTACAAAAAAAACCCTTAGTTGCCAGAAGTGAAACAATAATAGTTCATGAATATTGTATAGAAAGAAACATAGATCCCCAATTGCTTATGGTTGCACGGAACATTTCATGTTGTGACGTTTCAATTTGGTGACGGTTGATGAGAAACAGTTCCCCGGATTGTTTCTAATTTGTGTACCCTCCAAACGACCTTGGCCAAGGTACCGAACATTCCATTTGCCCCAGGCACCTTTGTACATATACTGTACTAAAACAAAAGGTGTTCTTAAAAATGTTAAGTGCACTTCTCATACCTATAGCTTACAAACTTGGGAGATTCTAAGAATAAGAAAGTTGAAGCCGTCACAGCTTGCTCTAAGATATAGCTCTAAGTCCCTATGATAAACTATAACCCAATTTCAATGTAAGCCAATAAATTTTACATCTAACAAGAGCTTGGCTAATGCCCCAGTGTTATTACATTATACATACATCGAGTACACCAATTTTGGAGATCATAATTAGATTCGACACCCGAGAGCTTGCCAACTTACCATATTTCCCTCCTCGCTTGTAAAACAGCATAGCGCTCAACCCCACCGTGTCCCCACATGCAAATTATCTGTACCCCGTGCACAGAGAGGGCTCGTTGCGCGGAGGGTATTAGCCTAGCTGGCCCACAAATCTCCCAATCTGGCTCTGATCCCATATTCTATAGCTTCAAGGCCACTGCCAAATCTCTTTTCCCTTTGTTAAAGTTTGGCAGATCTTGTAGGTTTAGAATGACAAATCCGTCAATGTTGTTAAGCTTCTTTATGCTGACTCAATAGCATTTAGCTACAGAGTACAAAAAATGCGAACCCAACTTCTTAACTGAATTACATGTTTCTCTACAAAAAAAGCCTCACCACGAAGCTATAAGGGTTAAAACGGCTTTTTGAGATCTATTCCTAGATTTAATGTTCTTGGCTTTTAGATGGCTTAGAGCAAATTTGTTACAATGCACAATATTGTTGTTTTGATTGAAGACAAAAATGCAAACAGAGAAACCCCAAGTTCTTTACTCGATTACATGTTTCTCTACAAAAAGAACCCCACCACGAAGCTATAGGGGTTTAAACGGCTTTTTGAGATCTATTCCTAGATTTAATGTTCTTGGCTTTTAGGTGGCTTAGAGCAAATTTGTTACAATGCACAATATTGTTGTTTTGATTGAAGACAAAAATGCAAACAGAGAAACCCCAAGTTCTTTACTCGATTACATGTTTCTCTACAAAAAGAGCCCCACCACGAAGCTATAGGGGTTAAAACGGCTTTCCAATGTTTCTCCCTAGCTTTATCGTTCTTGGCTTTTTGGATGGCTTAGAGCGAATCTGTTACAATGTTGTTGTTTTGATTGAAAAGGCTGCTTTGCCAGGTTGTGTTGCAACAAATTAAATCTGCACGGTAAATTACCGTTGACTTGATTCCAGATTAATTGCCCTTAAGGGAAATAAATGCCTGATGATGGCATGAAGTGGTCTTGTGGAGGAAAATTGAATTTTACGGATGAGGTAAACAAGAGGACCCAAAGGCATTTGCTTGGTTCAAATTACAAGGAGTTTTTGCCAACATTTTCAAGCAAATGCAGGATGTTTCCCTCCTAGAAATTTTCCTTACATGAAACAAGTACATGTTTTGCTGTCACAATCTGTAAATAACAATAGGTTTTGCTATAGCAAACCTGTAATTACTAATATAGCACAGTTCATATCTGCTAATACTTTCTTCATATTTGCTTTAACAGATAATATGCTGATGTCACCAGCAGTTCTAAGCTCTGATTGGTTCATGACAGAAGAAAAAAACAGTATGTTTTTCCTTTCGGAAACATAATACACATTTTTTGGAAGAAAATGATCCAGAAAATGTGCACATCTCAGTCATTAAGAATGACAAGAAAAACCATGTCTGACCTGTGACTTATCTGTGTAGCTGAGTGCAGGCTGCGGGGGAGGGGGGCAATGCCATTCACAAGGGGCTTTGTCCACGAACTAGTTTCTGTAGAAAAAGAACAAGAAGACAGTTGTACCATCAACATCGATAGATTTGATGCTATACAAAGGACAGACAAAAATGAATGCTTCATGAATCAACATCGATACAGAAAGCTAAAGAAGCAATGTTAGTATTTCATCTGTTACTCCTTAACAGTAACAGGGTACATGTTTACAGGTGGCTTACCCTTTTTATTCTAATGTGCTTGTGACACCCATTTTACGTCCCTTCCAGAAGACAGTGTGCTCACATACTACAGGAGTTTTTAAAGTTTTTATATCAAGATGTTGGGCTTTAGACTAGTTTTCATCATAGTTTATACATATAATTGCAGAAATCAACATGTCTACACTATATATGTAGCATCTATTTTCCTTGTCATAGTCAACAAGCTTTTTAATGACTAGGCTGAGACTAGGCGGAGAATTGACTAATCAACTAGGCTGAGTTGACTAATCAACTAGGCTGAGAATTTTTTTGGTAGGCTAAACTGTAAAATAGATCTTGTGGGCACATACCTATCTCTAGTTGCCACAGGTCCCCCAGACGACACCCGCTCATGCCTCCGTAGATGATGAGCCTGGGGCGCTTGCCGTCCTTGTCGGTGTAGGAGATGCAGGTGTGGGACTCCCGCGGCGGGGGCGGGGTGCCGTACGTCTGCGGGATGTCCCACGCTCGCACGTCCGACTGGGGCTTCAACTCCAGCGTGTAAAGATCGTTCAGGTATCTGTAGGAAGAAATGCAACAATTTTACGAACTACTAGTAGATCTTAGTGGTAGTTTTAGAAATTCCACTAAGAAAATATCTACTGGCCCGAACCAACTTTTCATCGGCCCAAAATTTAAATGACATACAGCATTTCTATGCAACTTTACTTGCAGTTTTAAGTCAATTATATTTTACTTGACTTTTCTATGCAATTTTACTGAGCTGAACTCGTAACAATAAAATTCTTAAGATTTTTGAGTAAAAAAAAGCATTTTTAAGAATGCAACTGGAGCAAAATCTACCCACATCTAGCCATCAAAAAATCAAACAAGCACAATCTGGTAACCAGGGAGGGACGTGCTCTTGCCTGGGCAATTGGGCCAAAAGACTTGTCTAACTCTTTACTTGTGAGTGTGTGAGTTTCAATTTCATTTGAAGATATCAACAGTGAACTTGATCTTATTTGCAATATACTATCTTGAAAATCACACTGCATTTTGTATCAAATCGATGTGTCAAAATTACGGACAAAGCTATATATTACAGCATTTCTGAGAAAAAACTTCAGGACTTCAAACTTCAGAACTAACTATGAAAGTACAACACGTAATAAGAAATATCAACCTTTCTCCTGACCTTGGTATGTTGTTCTTGGGGTCCTCGCTGTCGTTGGCCAGGCCCCCGAACAGGTAGACCTTGGTGCCGCACATGGTGAAGCTGTGGCCCAGGCGCGGGCAGGGGGGTGGGCCTGATACAGGGCAAAGACCACCAATAAGCACAGCCGTAGAAGGTCAAAAACAGCCTTTTATAGGCTTGCAGCGGCCATTTTTAAGGAAAATGCAAGAGAAATTTCATATTGATAAGATAGTGGCACCTTGCAGTAGGCTGTTAGCCAGGCATGTGTCATGGCATCATCTGGACGCGCTTTTCTTAAAATAACAAGAAATTGGACGCACTAGATGCCCTTACATGAAATTGGCATATTGATGATGTCATCAGGTTATATTGCCCCTAATATTATTCTTTTCTATGAGAAAATACAGTACTTTGGTACATACCACTGCAATGCAACTATGTTTTTCGAGTGCATAATGATGAAAGCTACAAACTCACGTTTGTGCAAATTGATATCTTCTTAAGATCTGTAGTTATTAGAAAATGATCTTTTTTAATTAGATGAAAATAATCATTTTTTTAATTACTACATATCATTTGAAGATATCGATTTGTGCAAACATGAGGACAGAAGCTTTAAGTAACTGTTACAGACCGTTTTTGGGCGACTTGGGCTTGAGTCTCTTCCACTCCCAGCGACTGGCCTGCAGCTCGTATAGTTCATTCGAGTACTTGCCATACTCCACCATTCCTCCGAACACCAGGAGTCGGGTGCCGTCGCACACGAACCCGTACGCGGCACAACCCGGCGGGATGTCCCCCCGCACCGCCGGGACAAACCATTGGTTGGTGGCTGGGGAAGTAAAAGTGGAGACGATTATAAAAAATATATAGAAAAAATGCTTAAAACAACCCAACAGTTACAAAACTTAGACCTTCTTTATACATCATGGATTCATTTTTTTCGGAGCAAAAATCATGTATGATCTAAATTTTTTATTTTACAAATGATAATCAATTAATCAAGATCACTAGAAATACCTATATCTGCTTCTGTTTTATTTTTCAAATCTGCTCGAATATGGTCTATATGGACAGGTGGTCACTATAGATGGAATGGTCACTAAAATGGTCATATTGGCCAGGTGGTCTTACGGTAGAGGTGGTCACTTATACAGCTTTAACTGTATACTTAATATACGGGTGTTCACTAAATACTGTGTCATTTTCTTGAACACTATCACTTTTTATGATGTGCATACTGCACCTGCAGTTCCTTTCAAATCCTACAGGTGGTGTTTCACCAAGTTACTGTAATTCTTGAAATTCTCGCGTCTGGAAATTATAGCGTTTTGGGGAAAATGGAGTAACTCGCGTCACTTAATTTTAGCGTTGTGAAGGAGGCGCTAAATTTTCAGTCGGGTGTGTGAAAAAATTGCGTGAATATTACCAAAATCCTCGGTAGTTTACAAGCATAAAGTCCGAAAAAGACATGCCAAGAAATAACATACACGCCGGCGGTGCGCTTGTGGTTCTGACCGTGCCGACGCGGTGATTTCAAAACGCGCTTGACGGCCGCCGACTCTGGCCGTCCGGCGGCCCGCTAAAATTTATTTGGCGGACATAGCCGACCCAACGACGACAACAACCCACTTGATACTGCTGCCGTGAATAAGGAGGCCGAGAAAGTCATACAGGCAGCGATCAGCGAGAGAATATAGCGGGAACTACCACCATACTCCGGAAGCGGGACCAAGAAATTTGGTAGCGAAAACTTGGGAGGGACGTCAGCGAATCTCGAATCGGCCACGCATTCGATCAAAAAGACGTTTCTGGAAGAAGTCGCCCGCCATGGAACGAACAAGATCGGAAACTTTTCACACAAAAAACATCGCCAGACTTGAAGGTTGCCGACCTGGATACGGCGCCGCAGAAATAATTTTTGTGAGAACCATGCCATGCGGCGCAGGATCGGCGCCATTTTGAAACTTCATTGTTGTTGTCTGTACGCTTGGGTGGCGGCGGATTCTTGTAATGAGGGTTTGATTCCGAATTGTTCATAGCTCACAAAAAACACGCCTTACATATTGCGCTTTGACGCTATGAATTTGACTGTATTTCTACCTAGAGATTCGTAGATTTACACCAAATATTCCGTAGTGGCTTTGTATTTTTTCTGCGACGCCATTTTTGCTGTTGTTGTCTGGCACGCTAAGATGACGCGGACATTTTCTAAGTCTTGTGTAACATCGTAGCACAACATGAACTTCGTAACTGTTTTGTATATCTTATGGACAAACTTCTAAATCGTAGCGTAGAATAATATTGATAAATACGATTGTGTAAATATGCAGCTCAGCTCGTAACGAATTTGTGTTGTTTAGGGCAGCATGCTTTCACTGCATTTTGTAGAAGAAATGACGACAAACTTTCCATTTAAATATATGTTTTATTTCTTGAAGAACGACGAACTTCTTTTTCCTGTGTGAATAACTAGTGTTATGTGTGCAGGTTTATGTAAAGGATAAGAGTTTAATAGATCGTGACTGTATATAACCTTGATATAACAAAACCAGAAATCATCGGCAGTGCCGCGACATTAGAGGGAGGGGGGCGGTGGTGAATTCGCGTAATGAAAAAGTCGCGTAATGAAAATTTAGCGCTCGACTAGTGGGCGCTAAAAACGCTAAAATTAAATTACCGCAATAAAATCAAGAATTACAGTATTCTACTCAATACACCACCACAAGCCCAGGCATGCTCCTGACAAACCCTGACCTCTGGGCCAAACCAACCCATCAATTTTCATTTCTAAAAGGTCAAAATCTACATCACGCACAACCATATGCTATTTGAAATGCAAACGCCATAAAAATAGCCAATCAACCACCACTCGCATGCTAATGAACTAATGGTAGCTATACCCCCTAGCATGTAATAGCCAACTGCCATTATTGGAGAACCATATTTTATGGCACACATATATCTAATGGTTTATGAACCCTCTACATGGGTCAATTCTATATGTCAAATACAGTATATTTCAACAAGCCTTCTATAAAGAAAATGTGTTGGCATTGACTGACTCTATTGACTGTTCAAACCATATGTTTACCAAAAGCTGTGGCAAAAGTGACAACGCAAAATTCTACTTGGCAAATTTTCAAATTGTTGTAGCAGGCCTTTTCTGCTACATATCAAAGTTGACATATGGTGAGATCACTGGGGATAAGGTTTCGTCAACAATTCTACTTCTTGTTGTTTAAGCTAGTTCACCTTATCTATGGGGTAACCTAAATCCATTATAAAAAAAGGTATTTAGGGATAAGAAGATGGTGCTTCCAGCTTGCACTTTTACAAAACATTGCTGTTAAAAAAAGTTAATATTTTCAAAATATTACAATTTTAAAAAGTTAATATTTTCAAAATATTGCAGTTTGAAACCACTGTTTACCAACTTGATATCCATTAACACATTGTTTGTAAAACAACGGATATAGGTTACCTGTGACTGTGAGAGAAAGGTGAACAAGCGTTAACACTTGTACAAGTTGTACTTGTAGCGTCTAGTGGCACAAAGATCAGCAAGTGTTGGTACATTTACAGGGTATGGTTACTTGGGACCCCCTCTCACATTTTATGTCCCTTTCAAAAGACGGTGCAGCCCCACCGTAACCCCCGTCTATGGATTGGAACCCCGAACTCAACCATGAGAGCTGCAACCAGTAGAGCTACAGGGACATCCCCATACAAAATTTCTACATCATTTTATGGAGTAATGATAAATACTGCAGTTTGTGACCCTGACCTTCCTTGTCAGCTTTAAAAGACAAGCCCCCAAGGACGAGCAAAAAGCCAGTCTTTTAAAAAAACAAAACATTTTCTTTCTCCAAGATTCTAAAACACAACAAGATACTGATTGACCAATTAAAAGTTGAATCATAGAGTGCCAAGTGGTGGTTTCAAACAAGTTACAAAGAGAAAAATGTCACACTTTCCTCACAACATTGTATCTTGTGGTTTACAGACAATTCTGCATATGGCCAAGGGCAAAATCTGCAGCATAGCAGGCGACCCATTCTGGCTATGTTTATGCATATTTGTAAAGTGGTAACTTGGCATACTAGAAAAAAGTGGTGGCAGGATGAAACAGAAATTAAACAGCCAAAGTACAGGTTGTCATTTCTTTTATGGTACATTCATAAGTAAACAAAACTTGAATATCAAAAGTCGAAAATGGATACTTTTGTTTTGGAAAAAATTAATCATGGCAAATTTCTTACATTAACAAATATCCAAACAAATGACTGACTAAAAAATGCACATTTTAAACTAACAAAGACAGAATATCTAACAAAAATCCACTATCTATCTGTCCCTCCCTTCGTGCAAGTGGTTTCTTCCAAATACAGGAGGTAACTATAAATACAGTGGGATTTTAAGTCAAAGAGAAAACAAGACAACCTCGACCTTTCCCAGATATGGACTCATTCATGCATGGTTCATGAACTGGTAATGACATGAAAAAACATGGTCAAAGCACTTAAAGAATTAGGCCTAGGAAAAAAATGTTGCGTTTCCTGTTTTCCCACTGAACCTAGAAAAACCTGCCGACCCTAGACTTTTTTTGGGGGGATGCACAGTGGAATCACATAGTTTTTAATTAGAATTTTTACTATGCTTCCTATTCAAGTAAAAGAACTGCTTGTCCTATCTAATGAAGGATAGATGTATCCACAGACATTGAAAATGTAAGCGCCCTCATGCATTTCAGTTTTACTTTGTTAAATTGTATTCTATCGCTAGAGTTTAGGCCAAAGTCTAAAAGAAGAGAAATTTGAAGAAAAAAGAAGATAATCCGTACCTACCATAATTTTTTCAGGACCGAAACAGGAAATACAACATTTTTCTCCTAGGCCTTACAAATACGACTTTTACAGTTTTAGCAAAAAGTCTATTTGCCAAGAATGTCACAGAAAGTTCATTGTCGTGAAATCAAGTTATCTTTCCATTTACAGCCAGTACATCATAACAAGTCGCAACATGTTTTGCGATTTGTAAATTTTGCATCAAGAAGAGGTGCCTAAAGACTGATTGGGTTATACAAACAGGTTACGGCTCTCCAGGGCTCAATAGGAATTAGGGCACACGTCAGAATCAATATGTCGCCCCGTAAAATGGGGCAATGATTAATTTACAGGATCGGAAAGAATGTCAACCTACTTTGTCATTACTGGTTAGCTTTCATGTCTATAAATCTTTTTATATGCTGATTATAATCTTTTGATTATTCTGTCAAGAACTTTGGTGATGTCACGTTTATCTTTTTTAGTTTTAGAATTAATAATTTAATGCAAACTGAACTACTTACTACAACTTACAAGGATATAAATTTAATGATGCATATCTTAGACTCAATGGTCAAGAACTTCAAGAAGAAAATGTTACTTCTCAAAGTTCTCCTATTTATGTCAGCCCTTTTAAGTTTGGACATTGCAGACATAAGTGAGCCTACCCACACTTGGATGAGTGCCTAAAATGAAATTAAAATGTAATGCTATATAAACATTTCTAGCAAGTACAAAGTGCTGAAAAAAGCCCAAAGCCAACATACTAGTAATCTAACTAAGTAATGCTAGACTAAGTTAAGATATTTATGATATTAGTAACAACTTTCAAAGGCCCAAAACAGTTTTTTTTATAGTACTTGTAACATTGACACCTTGAATGATCTGAATGTCAAAGTTAACATCTGCAAGAAAAACAACTATCTAAAAGTACAACTGGGCCAAACATAACAAATAAGCCAAGTTAACTTAATTTGCAAAAAATGCATTCACTGTGACTAGGGTATCTCCAAGTTCATTACTCAATGTGACAATCAAGTCAAGAAAAAAATTACATTTTCTGCATTCTCAAAGTACTTATTATTTCATATTCATAACATGGAATCTGGTACATTTTTTCTTTCAATCAAGCTGAAAGCTTGTTGCAAAAGATGACAAACTTTCAATAAAACTCATCAAAACAAAAATTTTCAACGAAGTTCAAACAGTACACTAGCTAAAAATTCCTGGGAAAAAAACCTCATTAACATTTTACCAATGCAACAATCAAGCTGATTAACTGTTATACAAATAATAAATTTCAATAAATCTCATAATCTAAAACAAACAAGCTAATTGACAGTGCACAGTGCTCGAGCAGGTCGTTGATCAGTCAAACATTAGGCGTGAATGGGTCGTCGGTCGTGTTTGGCCCACAGCAGTGTTTGGGTCGTGAATGGCTGACCAATTTTCCTGCGGGTCGGGAACGGGGTGTAAGCCAGTCGTCAGGTGGGACATTCCCTACTGAATTACGACCATTTTCTCACCTGTTCCACCTTACGACTCAAAACCGCATGAATAACGACTAGAAAGTTGGAATCGGGTTGTGTTCTAATCACGACTGGAAACCTACCTGAGTTGCCTTGACGACAAGTAACGTTGCCAAGACTACCGAAACAAAAATGGCTGACTCGGAGACAGTCCGGCGCCATGGCAACTCCGGTGAGTGACGGCATGGCGACGCACGTCACCGTGGTGACTGTTTCCGTGGCTACCGGAATGATTGGCATGTAGAGGTTCCATGTGCTCTGGTATATGTAGCTCCGCGATTTACATTGATTCTGGTTATAAACACCGTGCGTCGGGGCATGGAAATTTCGGTCTTTTCCAACACCTTAGGGTAAAAGTAAAATAAGCAATCAAGCACCGAGAGAAACTTCAAGGATGTAGACAAGGTTGTGTTTGTCATCATTGAATAAGAAAAATATCTATAACGTCCTTAACGTACTATATGTATTTAAATGTTGAATATTTTAGGACAAGCTGTTATGACAGCTGTTGTAAAATTAGGTTAGTTCTATTTTTGGTATGTTTTAGTCGGCAAAATGAAATATTAGAATTT
This sequence comes from Branchiostoma floridae, assembly GCF_000003815.2. Classification (NCBI taxonomy): domain Eukaryota; kingdom Metazoa; phylum Chordata; class Leptocardii; order Amphioxiformes; family Branchiostomatidae; genus Branchiostoma; species Branchiostoma floridae. Next base: position 6,624,923 of record NC_049983.1, read on the forward strand.
CCAACATGGATTAACGTTACTTGTTAATTTTGTACAGATAACACATGAGCTTCTCCGAGGAATGCTGAAAGTGCGTAGTAAATGTGTAAGATTATTTTTGCAGATTCACACATAACATACATGTAAGACAAGGTAGGATTCGAACCGGCGCCATTTCTGGCAGCCATGTATCGCAATGCAGACGCGCTACTGATTGACCTAACACCCGCACGCCGGCAGTACAGTCGTTTACGTACTATTCAAGAACGCAAGGCAACAGTGAAGCATATATTAATAACGTTGCATAATCTTTTCTAAGTTCAATTTTTAACACCATGTGTAAATACTCCGTTTACTATAAAGATGGAACAATGACAAGTTTTTACACGATCATTAATTTTGTCTTTGTTGCGCAATCACGCACCGTCATGTTTAAAGGCTCTAGTCAAAGACGGCAAAAAGGAAAGTCTTCCGTGGCTCAGTGGCATAAGAGAGTAGGTTGGGCGGTTTCTACTAGAATTGTGATGAAGTCGGATCGAGTCCCACTCCCCGAATCTTATATTCAAATGACTTTATTGATTTCTATATCATAAATAACATTTTTACTCATGTTGACAAGGGAATTATACAGTGAAATTCGAAGTCCCTCGGTGTATATTGTAGCTAGGTGATGTTCCCTTTTGCTGCATTCACGTGTTTTCGGTATTGTGGACCAGGTAAGCGTTACCTCTGTTTGCTTAGGGCTTGCGGTAATTGGATACTGCCAAGCAAGTGAGCAAGCAAGCTGTGTGATTTTCTCTGGTTGCTTTGTGCACGATGTGTTGCCAGCTGTTCATTAATTTTTCGCTTGGAAATTAATAAACTCTCCTAGGTGTAGCCTTTGCAATGAAGAAGAAGAGACGGTCATTCACCTGTTTTGGGACTGTAGAGTTGTTGCTAATTTCTGGTCCAAGGTGGATGAGTGGTTCTTCAATCTTACAAATATTCATTTGCATATTAATGTTTTCAATGTCATCTTTGGTGATTTAAGTGACCGTTGCCGAGCTCTGTCAAATCTTATTATCCTCTTAGCTAAGATTTATATTTTCAAGTATCGACAACAGAAATTAGAATTATCTAGTTTTATTTCATTTGTGTCTTATGTCCATAAATTAGAATGCATCATTGCAAAAAGATTAGACAAAATGCCTAAACACATCGGGAAGTGGGGTAAATTATATGTTGTATTGATTTAAGTTTCCTTTAGCCATTGTTTAATTTATTTTCCGGGGTCCTCATAATTTCTCATTAATTTTTATGGTTCTTATTGTCTACTGGTTTTATGTATCAGTTTTGTTGTCATGCATGTGCGTCACGAATTTTGTTTGTTGTGCCATGATTTTGTTCTCCTTATTTTGAAATGAATAAAAAGAAAGAACTTAAAAAAAAAAAAAAAATTTTTCGTTCTATTTCGTTTATTTTCGTACCGTTTTGTTCCATTTTATTAACGTCGTTACATTCTGTTATGTTTCGTTGCATTTCGTTACAATTCGTTTCGTTTTGTTATAGTTCGTTATATTTCGTTCCGTTTCGTTAACTTTCCGCTTCGTTTTGTAACAGTTTATTCCGTTTGTTATATTTCGTTTTGTTATAGACCGTTATATTGACAGCACACAGTCAAGCAAACATTAACCTAGTACTAAACACAATACACACAAACACGCCAGGTTCGGTAACGAAGTCATGTAACAAATACTGATGAAACCGTAATCAACACTATGTCACACTCAATAAGAAAGAAAACGCAACGCAGCATGAAAAACATAATTATGTCACGGAGTATGTACATGCTACCTACGGTATTACTTGCCAAGTTAGAAATCCAGGGCTCCAGACTAACTTTTTGACCTAGGAGCATGGCGCTCCTAACTCCTAAAACTTAGGAGCGCCAGCAAAAAGTTAGGAGCACCACTATGAAAGGTTGGGAGCACAAGCAAACGTCTGAAGCCATACAAAATATTACTCCAATAATCAATGTTTTTGACTAGAGGTGGGTATGGCTTAAAGAATTAATTAGGGGTGTTATATATTATATATAGTTACAGTAACCAAACAAGAAAACAGAGAATACTTGAGATCACTTTTCAGTAATATAACACTGATTCCT
>NC_049983.1:6627147-6630100 GCF_000003815.2 Branchiostoma floridae
TGCTAAAGGTGAACTTGACTGTTACATATACAACAACAACAAACTAAAGAAGTCTACAAGAAAATCTGCAAGCCAACAGAGGAGAAAGTGTAGCCAGGACTGTCAGGTACATTTTGTATTTCTTTTGTATCTCTTCTACTTTGTTAAGAACATAGCTGAAAATAGATGCACTGGAAAATTAGAGGTTTACTTCTAGCCTGTAACATCAGTGTTAACTTATATAAAAAAAAATCTGTGTACAAACAATTCATATTTTCAGTTGAAAAAATGTAGCAGAAAAGATGTGTTCGAAGGGCAAATCAATCGAACTTTTCCCAACAAACGACATCTATTTATCAGTCTTTTGAAAATAAAGACTGCAACAAAAGTAATATCTGAAGGAACCGTGAAAAAATCGCGACCTCCGTTCAACATTTTCTACGACTTCAGTGCCGACACAGCCCCCCTCCCCAGTTTGTCATCGTCGCATTAGCTGTTAATTTTCCCGCATTCCACCGACAAACAAGCAAAAAAACCCTCCAAAAGAATCCTGTACATGTACTTATCACCAAGGACTTTAGGCATTCGATGAGTTTTCGTCAAAGTTACACGCTTTTGAAGCGTTCCTGCGTGATTTTTCCCGCGATCACAGCGGGGATATCAGATATTCCACCAATAATGGCGGCCGGGCGAGCTACGTCACGCCGAAATGGCCAATGGGGTGCGACTCTCGCGATTCGCGAGATGTGAGTTACTGCGAGACTTGCGCGAGACTTGAGTTAGAATCAAAATGGCGGCTCGGTGAAGGCCAAAATCGGCGAATTTTGAACTTTGAGCGAAGTTTTCGGGGGAAAATAAGGGCGTTGCTCATTTTTTTTATTGGCGCGCCGTGCGACCATCGTTTAAAAAATAGGCGCATTATTAAAATTACGGGCGCATTGCGACCAAATCTAGTCGCTGTATGAGACTTACAACACATAGTAAATCCGGACTTCAAGGTCTGAACTTTGCAAACACGTTAGCTAAGCGGACAACTGTGTTGGAGGCGATGTGCAGTGGCTCCATGGCGACGATGTCATGAATACAGAACATTGAAGGCTAGAGTATATCACATGTTTATTCTATGAAAGATATAGCTAGTTGTAATCTCATCGATCTTTTCCGAATTCATTATAATCGTACAGTATAATTTCAGAGAGGAGAGAAAAAGTACGTAACACAACAAAACTCTCCAGTCCTCCTCCACATCCAACCCACTGACCAGGTAAGGCTATGTTGATTTGATTATATAGATGACATTTTCTTGGAATCCCAAAACTGATGCAAACGTCCGAATAAAAAAGTTTAATGCTAGCCAATGCATATAAAACTGTTTCAATCTTCAGTAAACTTACATCTAAGCTCCTTGTAAAGTTGTAAAAATCATATACTTGTACAAATCTTGTATCCGTCCCCTACTCGAATATGGCAGCGTAGTTTGGCACGGTCGCACTTCTTTAGACTCTCCACTCATCGAACGTGTACAATATGAATGCTCTTTAACTACAGCTGATGGCATCATGTATCAGGGCGCCTTCGTACTCTTCTCTCCTTGCCGTACCTGGATGGGAAAAACTATCTGATCGCCGCCATATTATTCAATTTTCAATAACATCATTCATGGTCAAACTGGACAAAATATAAATTAAGAGATCTAATACCAAGTATCAGAATGCACTTCCTTTGATCTTTGTAATAAACATAACCTTCAGTTGTTAGGATGTATCACAACTTGGCAGATGGGTCATTCCTGGTAAGTCTTCCACATTTTAAGAAAAAACAGTAATAAAATCTGTATGTGCGTCTTCTCGCTCGTATTCGTCTCGGTACTTTAAGTTCAAACTTACTCTCGCAACCTAGTTACCAGTCTGTTGATGGCAACACCAAAATAAGCTGCAAGCTTGAGTATGGTATGCCGTCATCTTGTTGTGTATCTAAATGTTGTAACAACAACAAAACAACTTTATTAAACATACGCACAATGTTATACGTCACACGATAAATATACACAAGCACATACACAGAATAACGACAAAAATAAAACGATTTTCAAAACCGAATCCCATGTGCTTCTCTTATAATTATTCCGTCGTAATCAAACATCCATCATTTCGGATGAGACAAACTACCAACGAAAACCACACACGTCGTCTAAACAAGGTAAGTAACAGTTTGCACTTTAAGAAAGATTGGAATTACTAAACATAGACGGTGATCATGGTGTGGACCACTAGTAAAACATTACTACCTTACTATAATTACCAGTTCTCGAGTTCGTCAATTGATTCAATTCACAAGTTCGACAATTACAATATAAAGTATAACTACAGATAGACTATGCAATATACAGGTATATTTGCTAACAACCTTGACATTTCACATAACTCATGTTGTTCGTATTTGCACAGGGACTCCAGAAATATTTCGACTAGCCTCAACAGACATCACGACAACATATAGTAAAACAATTTTGACAAGAACAATGAAAAGTTTGAAACGGAAACGAGATGGAACGAAATATAACGAACTATAACAAAACATAACGAGATATAACGAAATGGAACAAACTGTTACAAAACGGAACGAAATGTCACGAAACGCAACGAAATATAACGAACTATAACGAACTATAACAAGACGGAACGAAAGAAAATGAACTATAACGAAACGGAACGAAATATAACGAACAATAACAAAACGGAACGAAAGAAAATGAACGAAACGGAACGAAATATAACGAACTATAACGAAACGGAACGAAATGTAACGAAACGGAACAAACTATTACAAAACGGAACGAAATGTAACGCAACGGAATGAAATATAACGAACTATAGCAAAACGGAACGAAAAGAAACAAAATGTAACGAAACGGAGCTAAACATAACGAACTGTAAACAACTGTTACAACCGGGAATGAAAGAAACGAACTGTA
>NC_049983.1:6630200-6642787 GCF_000003815.2 Branchiostoma floridae
ATGAATGAAATGAAACAAAACGGTACGAAAATGAACGAACAAAACGCAAAAATTAATAAAACTTGAACAGAATGGAATAGAGCGAAACGGAACCAAACGGAACTAAAATGAAATAATTGGAACGAAGCGGAACGATAATTTGATGGAAACGAAATGGAACGGCCTAATTATAAATTATTACGTTGTATTTCGAATCAGGAAGACATAACCACACTCCTCTAGATCAAAGAATATGCCAATTTTGTAGTTTAGGGAAAGTAGAAGATGAAGTACATTTTACTATGGATTGTCCTTTGTATGATAGCGATAGGAGCATTTTATTTGACTATGTGTTAAGTAAATATCCCCACTTTAGATACTTGAATAGTAAAGAGAAATTTATATTCCTGACAGCTTTTGACAAACCAACTCTAACCAACCATACAGCTAGCTACATTTATACAATTACCAAGAAGCGAGAGGAAGTCGAATGTCTTAGAATAGATTAGACGCACATCTACATATATAGATGTGTATGATTGTTTCCATTGTTACATATATGTGATTCTTACCGTGTGACCTGTACTTAGCCCAGTGGGGCAAAAATGTGCAATAAAGGTCTTCATTCATATAAAACGTAGACGCCCAGGACGTCAGAAGACCAGCTACCATTTAGCAGCTTTCATTTTGATAAAACTTATACGTTATGGGTTGGATCAAAGGAACTGTAACGTTAACGCAACGGAATGAAATATAACGAACTATAACACAACGGAACGAAAGAAAACAAAATGTAACGAAACGGAGCTAAACATAACGACCTGTAACAAACTGTTACAAAATGGAACGAAAGAAAACGAACGTTAGCCTATAGCATAATTTTACAAGTAATATCCTGCAAAAGAAATGAAAATAGTTTGGAAAAAAATCATGCGACCTCATTTTACCTAAGGGGGTTAAAAATCAACAACTGAAAAAGGCAGACAAACGTAGAAACGCCTAGCTCATCCGACTAACTTACAGTTTGTTTATTTGGATAACCAGGCTGTAACGCATCTGATGACCTCTATTGACCTTTCCTCTGGACGTCGACCGAAATACGACTGTATACGTCTGATTACCGACCTCGTCGTATATTAGTCAACACACAGTCGTATTTTATCGATGGGGCTCAAGGGATTCGGCCTCACAGTCGTGTTTTGGTGGGCACGATAGTCGTGAAACGGTCAACAGAGATATACGACTCAAGTCTGACTCAATTACGCTCCAAACCTAACGTATTTACACCCGCTCGAGCACTGTGGTGTATTCAAGTTAGGAAAACTCTTACTGTAATGAAATAATCTAATGATCAGAAAGAAAACTTCAAGATAACTCTTACTCGTAACCAATACAAAAAAAGCCAACTCCCAATAACCTGTTGCACAAAAACAAATCTACAGCAATCAAATGCATGGCAAGACATAGTGAGGTCTATTCAACAACATTTGGCTGCATGTAACAAACCAAAGCCTATTCTTTTGAAAGCCTGTAACTCCAATTCAACTGCTAATTCTAACAACTCCTGTCAATTAGAGACTGGCAATGTGACAAAACTCAATTGCTCCTGGAGTCCAGTTAATTTTCGCATAACAAAACACACAAAGTAAACAATCACAATGCAAACGCGCGTCCCAAGCGCTGAATGCCCCCCTCCCACCCAACATTAGCATAAACAATCGGCGGCCATATTGATTTTGATTTTCAACAAATGACAAATGAGTTTGAATTAAATGTCACGAAAATGCAATATTTTCCATACTTTGTCGGCGAGGGGAGTTTATCTGGACCGATGCCAAATCTGTCGATCAGCGCTGAGTGGCAAACGGCGCGGGCGCAGGCGACGATATAAACAGTTTGGTTTAAATATGGCTCCCCCATGAAAAAACACCGGGCGCCGCCATATTGAATTTTACCCATCTACAAAAACCGGGATATCTTCCGTAAAAACGGAAGACAAGACGAAGCGATGGCGGAAAATTGTGCCAAACGATGTCGGCAACTTGATCTAGGAGGGGGAGACCTCGATGCCATTGGAAATGATCTTGGCGCCAAAGATTTGACGATAAACAACAAAAGGACGCCATTTTGAAAACAAGCTAGCCAAGCGGGGAGGGCGAGCTTACCTGTGTTGTACACGTGCAATTCGTCCACGATGCCCTCGTTGCCGCCCCCGAAAACAACCATGAGATCCTTAATGGCAACGGCACGATGGCCGTGCCGAGGCCGCGGCGTCGGGCCGGTTGTGCCCGTCACACGCCTCCACTTCAGGACGGGAGCCGCCATCTTGAGCTACCCACAATGCTGGGGGTGGGCGGGGGTTTCCTACAGCCACGGCGTCTCGCCTCTACAAAAGTATGCAAACGAGGGTGTCCAGAATATAACGACCAATCAGTGCGAGGCAAACATGAATATTTAGTAATTTTTCCGCGAGGCGCAGTGAGTTTAGACACCTCTGGGGGTAGGCGCCACAGAGTTCCCGGATGTTGTAAACAAAATTTCTTCCCTTTTCTTTTGCTCAAAGAATTTTTAATCTCGTTCTGTCCCTGAACGGAAAATAAACATTCGTCACAAACAGGGTAGACTTGATGGTTGAATGTTGATAATTTGGAATAAAGATTTTATTTGAGGGACGCTGCCCCATCAGCCACTCACATAATTAACAGATACCCCGGATGTTCATTTGCATGTTTCCAGTCTCGTACCCAGGGTCACGAGAGCGAGAACTGGGAACGTTTGACACTTCCGGGTTTGGCAGCACCTGCAGGTACAGTCCCGAGATAATGCGATATATAATAGTTATGATGGCCAAAATTCATTACTACATTATTCCACAGTATGCATTGATAGTAGGGGTGTTGTCGTGTTGTACTGTCATGTTTCTAAAATAATTCGCTAAGGTATTCCAGCCCTGGACCTGTGCTTTTAATTGTCATATGACGTTATGATAGGTGCATGTGCACGTGTAAGGTTACTGTTGTGCATTTTGGCATGGGCATGCTACTAGTATATGCTAGTAATTACGGAGATTATCAGGGTTAGATGAGCTAAATCTTGATGATTGCATGTACATGTACACGTTTTTCCTGCAATTAATGCATCATTTATAACTACGGAAAGAATCTAACTGGCCGGCCAAATTCATTTTCCTATGCAGAGCTGATACCGCATAAATTTGTACTAACAGCTAGTTCTACATTGTGGGTTCAAATATACGTAGAATGTCCAAGTTTATATCTGTTGACATCTTTGTCATTGGGTTTCAATATACAGGGGGATGTCCCGAAAACATTTCAGAATTCTGCTGAATTCGGAAGAAACCCTGATAGTAGGCGGGCAAGCCTCCAGCCTGGCATGGAATGACCCAACTGTGGGGGCTGTTACTAACCATGCCAGGCAGTGAAGTTCCACCCTTAGTATTAGTCTGACATGTCATAATTTACACTTTTTCTTTGCTACAGACCCTCCAGGATGGACCACGCTGTGAGTACAGCTGCCATCTCGGTCGTCATTCCAGTTGCCATGGCAACGGCGATCACATGGCTGGGCTGTTTCGACAGCGTCATCACCGATCTCGGTTTCCAACACTACGGCGAGCACCCTGACCACAACATCCCCCTCCTACCCTCTCAACTCAAGATGCCTGCTAACACCCTGGTCAACTTGGGTTACACACTTCTCGGATTCCTGTGGATTAACAAGTTTGTAAAAGACAGAAACGACGGCGCCATTACCGACGGCGACCTTTTTGTGGGTTCTACATTCTGCTGGATGGCGGTCGCGTATGGACCGGTACAGTTCCTGCGTATCGTGACTCAGCGGCACAGGTTCGCCGTGTTAGACCAGTGGTTCACCCTACCGTTCTTCGCTTGGGTTGTGGTGATGAGCGACTACCTCATGGACGGATGGAATGCCAGAAGGATTTTGACTGTCGTTGTGCTTTCCTTTGCGAGCTATACCTTCGCTCTACTTCATGACCTTGGCTTTGAGGTCGCTCTAGGATTTCACATACTACTTGCCGTTATGTACGGCATGCAAATTTTCCGAGCTAGCCAATCAGAAAAGTTAAAGTCGAAGCTACTAAGGGCATTGATGTTTGCTGTTCTGTCTTGTGCAGGGTTTGTCGGGTTGAAGCTCCTTGACTTGTACCTTGCCAGGTTTTTGTTGTTTCATCGTTTTTCGGGACATTTCTGGTCCAAGGTGGCGGACATAATGCAGATACATTTTGTGTGTAAATTCTTCCACCCCATCATGGTGGAAAATGCCAAGAATAAGAAAGAATGATTGCAATTAAAGGAGTGGAAAGATTAAAAGCTGATCTAGTCACAATCTAGGTTTAAGTGATCTAGAACTTAGGCCAAGTTGACTCGATCACATAGATGGCATCCTCTGGGAACTCCAAAACTGATGCAAGCGTTCAAAGAAAAAAACGTTTGGCAAAATAAAAGTTGATTGATTATAAAATGTGAGTGGTAAGGAAGGTTGAACAAATGACTAGCACACATCTTGTATATCAAACAGTAGATTCTTCATATTTGTTCTTCTTTGACTTTGTCATTCTACAATATTAGTACATGTATCTCTTTCCTGATATATTTTGCACTATTTGCATACTTTTGTAGCTGCTTTGTACGATTTACAATATGGTCAAAAACTTTCTTTTTAAATCAATGCATAAGTAGATGCCATTTATATACATGTAATCAAATCAACATGGCCTTACCAATAATGTATTTATCAACTATTCTGTAACATGGCAGATTTAACTTTCATACTAATAAATACATGTATTGAAAGTTTTCAGCAATTTTTTTTATTGATCATTTTTACAGTTTGGAAGATATGAGTACACATTACACAAACCCTATACGAAAATATCTACAAAATTGCTTCTTTTCCTGATCTTTCCTGTATAATAGCTCTTTAACAAAATAATTACATCTTGTGAAATATTGCCTTTGTCATATATCTTCTTTCAGATTTGATTTGATTTGATTTATTAGATTTGCAAAACAATACAATACCTGTGGATCACAGGCAGGAGTAGGCTGGTTTTGTGATCCACACATTAATACGTATACATACATTGTATGTACTAATACATCATTAAAACAGTCAGTGTAAAATGTCTATTGAAAAATCTTCATTAATTCTTCATGGTTGATAATCTCCAGGCAGATCTACCAGTGGTGGCATAAGGAGTTTAGCTGGCCAAGGAGTGTTCTGAGCCACCGGAGATCTGTCATCACTGAAACAGGGAGGAGCATTTCTATTCAATAATGGTGTTACTGCCCCTCCCAGAGGACATACTATCAACAATGAGAAGATTTGTTGTGCTAATGCTTTTACGATCAATTTATATCTTTATTGGGACAAATTCAGTGCCCATGCACATCCCTGTAGAAGGATTGCGCCTAACAGCAAGGCGGGCAATTAACACCTACTCGGCAACACACACCATTATTGAATAGAAATGCCCCTCCCTGTTTCAGTGACGTCAGATCCCCAGTGGCTCAGAACACTACTTGGCCAGCTAAACTCCTTGCCAAGCTAAATGCCATTGGTAGATCTGCCTGGAAATTACACGGTTGATACTTCTTGCACACATACCCAAACCTGAGCAAGTTTAAATAGTCAAAATACTTACTTACTTGTTACTTGAATTGTCAAAATACAACTTGTATAACAAGTAACCCACAACAATCACAAAAGACGTACATGTAAATTTAATTATATGTCTGAAACAGAAGTCTATTTGTTTTTCAAATGTGGCACCATTGAAGAAAGCTGATAAAATGGTTTTTGAATGGTAATTTCAAAGGAAGTTTACACCAGAATAGATATTGCAATAGCATGATAGACTTGATGTCATCTCAAATCTCTGACTCCATCTCAATGTGCGTGGTATCTGCGGCTTCACCATCTTCTTGTGGTTCCTCCTCTTTGGCTTCAACCTTGGCATCCTGTAAGACATTCAAGACAAGAAGTTCATTGTTACATAATGCACATTAATGAATAATATGTACTGTATCAAGCCTTACAACAAAATGTTTGAAAACAATGTTTCTATGACCCTATTTTGATCATGCCTCTGAATTGACAAAAATTCCTCCCTTTTCCGAACAAGCTATCAGGAGAAATGCTTAAGTCCTCAACAAATGTTAGACATTTAGGTAATAAGATCTGCCAAATAGCAGCTACTCAAGCAAATGGATATGATTTTGGAAATAGTCAGACACATTGTCACCGATAATAGTTAGTGGAAATTTTTCTTGCTATCTGAAACGTCTGACCATTTCCAAAATCATATCCAGTTGCTTGTGAGTAATTGCTATTTGGCAAATACTTGAGTCTTCTTGTATCAATACCTTTTGTTCTTGTGACTTGATGACTTAATCTACCTTTGACAGTTGGCCTTCAAACATACAAACCTGACCTACCTCTGCTAGAGAGAAGAGTACTGCATCATGTACACTGATGAATAGGTTGTCACACTCAATCTTCTCAAAGAATCCACAAGACACAAGCTGGTCCCTGATATTGGCTGGAAAAGTAAAAACAAAATTAACATGTATACTAATACATGTATACTAATTATGAAACTGACTTTAGCATCATTACTGTCTGTGCATGCTGCCATGAAAAGGTAAAATAGAATACATTTTATTCGTGCAATTCGGGGTTTATATGCTTAGAGAGGAAAGTGCAAATTGTTTCCACTTTTCAACCATATAAAACAACAAAAGAATATGAGGTATGGGAGAGAATAAAATATGAAGTATAATCATAAATGTTTCACCTTTGCAATGTGCCAGAAGAAACCTGACTCCAACACTTTTGTAGTCTTTGTGTACCTGGTATTACGTTATTATACAAAAACAAAGGTTAAATGTGTTGTTTCTATGTGTACCCAGGGCCTCCCTGAAAAGCAATGTTTAAGTCACTGATTAAACCTTACCCTGGTAAAATAATACATGTGCAGAAATAAATGCAGGTAAATAAATACAATAAATAAATGATATAAAAGCTAACAAGGCATAATCAAAAGAATGGTGCACATCAATGACTCTGTTTTTTGTTAGTACCTGAGTTAGTGTGTTGACTGCCACAGAGTCCAGGAAGTTGAAGGGTCCACAGTCCAGAATGACTGTTTTCACCTCAGGTACTGGAGGTTCCTCCACTTCCATGGAAATGAAACCATCTAACTCAACCATTTCCTGATGGAAAAAAGGCGTATATTGTTAATGTTAAAGTGTGTCATTAAAAATTTAACATTTCCTGATTATGTTCACCTGATTCACTATCATTCAATAAACAAAAACATTTGTACAAAACATTCATTAAGATTCAATAACATAAGAAGTATGACACACTTCTGATGTTATTGAATATTGAATCTTACAAATCATACTTCTAGCTCTTGATTCCTGCCACCAGGTAAGGGACCGTACGGCGTTTAGTGAGGGGGGAGGGCCGGTCGCCAGAGGGTCGGGTCAAAAAATTTTTGCATGGCCCTCCCCCCAGGTAAAATTTTTTTTGCTAGGCCCTCCCCCCAAGACAAAATATTTTTGCTTGGCCCTCCCCCCCTCCTATCAACTTTGAAAAAAATATTCAAGACGCCAATAAAACACTGCGCTCCCGCATTTGGAAATGTGCTTTGCGTCATACTTTTTCATGATTTTCATCGAGAAGCAGATCTCTCACCCCTAGTAAAAAAAGGAAAACAGAATGGCTCAAAATATCTGCTAAATAGAGGGATAAATATCTGCTTCATAGAGGCATAAATATTTGCTTTATAGAAGCTATTTCATTGTTTTGATATTGAAACAACACCTAAAAAGCATTTGTACCTGGATTTCTAGTAGATTTGCGCCACGAAGCGGCGCGCGCCCCGCTCCCTAAATTTACGTATTGCAAGCTCGCGGGCCTGAGCGGCTTGACGGAAACTATTTTCAATTTACATATATTTTGGACTTTTTCTTGGTTCTGTGGTGGTAATAACTTACGGTAAATGGGGGGGGGGGAAATGAAAACTAAAACGACAGCACGATTCGACTTCCAAAACTGTAGTGGGGAGGGGGGCGCCGACGCGTGACGCTGATTTTCCCACGGCGGGGTAAGACCGGTCGCCTCTCTCTAGACGCCAGCGGGCGTGAGACCGCAGACTTGCAGGAGGAATCATCTTTTAGAAATGCCACGCTTTTTTGCCACGATTTCCGGCCTGCATTGCTTTTTTATGGGAAAATTTGCTGGTTAGATGACATTTCTATGAAAAAAAATAAAATACGAGGGTTTCAAGTTTTTGAGAACGACGTTCCGAACACCATGTTCGGCGCCAAAGGCACGAAGAATCGCAAGGTAGGTCCGGGAGAATTTTGAAATCTTGACCCTCTTAAAAGCTATTTCCTTCAGTTTGAGGAGATATTTTGCTGACAAACAAAGCTAACTTTAATAGCATTTTAATTTAGAAATACAAAATTAAATCCCCCCCAAACACATTATCACGATGTCGGTCATCAAAGGCGCGAGGCCGGTCACGTCAAAAGGGATCCAGGGAAATTTGCAAATATTTACTCTCGAGCTTTGAAACGCCATTTCTTACATTTTGAGGGCAATAAGACAGGGGTAAATTTTGCTGGCAGACTAATCTAGAGTTTAATAACATTTCTGTGCGTGAAGAAGGTTTTCGAGGGCGTCATGCATAAGCCCCGCCCCCTCCCTTTCGCATTTTCACTGTATCCCAAGCGCCAACCTCGGGCGATCCTTTGCAGAGGTCCAGAAAAATTTTGAAATCTTGACCCTCTGAAACGCCGTTTCTTGGATTTTAAGGGACATATTTTGCTGGCAGACCAAGCTATTTTTTTTGCTTGGCCCTCCCCCCAAGTAAAAAAAAATTTGCTAGGCCCTCCCCCTGGCAAACTATTTTTTTGCTTGGCCCTCCCCCCCCTGGCGACCGGCCCTCCCCCCTCACTAAATGCCGTACGGTCCCTAATCAAGATATGATTTCCACCCATAATGCCATAGTAAACATGGCAGCCAATTTTTTTAGAAGCATAAAAGCAAACATTATGAAAACCTGCATTTGTATGAACTTTATGGTGATAATGCACTGTTTGCTTCCCAAAAGAAAGTTTTTACAATCTCATAAAAAAGGTATTTCTTGGCTTGTCTTCTTTGTTCTGAAATTAGAAGAATAATACAAAAAAGGACCACCATAAATGGCAATCATACTTGTACCTTTCCATTCTCAGAAACCTTCTTGGCTTCTTTTGCTCTCTTCTTTTCAAGCTTCTTTTTTTCGTCGTCGGCTTTCTTCCTCTGAGCCAGCAGTACCACCGGGTCCAGCCCTGTCTGTGAGTACAGGGATGTCTTGAAGTGGTCACAGTTGGAGAAGAACAGGGACATGTCAAATCTGAAGATCTTCACACTTGGGATCTCTTGAGCCTGTGTAGGAAATAAGAAACATGGTCAACAATCTTCAATGGTTAACGTGAGGTGTCACATAGTGTATACTATTAGTTATTATGTAATGGTAGGTAGAGTACAGGGATGTCTTGAAGTGGTCACAGTTGGAGAAGAACAGGGACATGTCAAATCTGAAGATCTTCACACTGGGGATCTCTTGAGCCTGTGTAGGGGGTGGGAGAGAAGAAAGATGATGAATAATCTTGAAGATTGGTCAACAATTAATGTGTGGCATCACATAATGTAATGATAGGGTGTTTGGCAGAGAGGGCAGAGGTCCTGGGTTCCAGTCATCTAATATGGTCCTCAGGACGTTAAAGTTTCTGTGTTTTCTGCTTGAGAACAGAAAAGAACCCAACACACAAGGGACAAGTGTCTGTACATGCACAAACTTTGGATTATGGTGGAATGGCCAAGTGAGTAGAATGATTGTTTGATCTGCATGGTACATACTTCTGTAAGTACTGTTTCCTTCATTTTGCACTCAGCATTTCGAAAGAGAGATAATGGTAGTTGAACACACACCACCACTAGTGGACTTGCCTTTTGCTGAAGTTATTGTACTAGATTGTGTGACCCAAGGGCTCTTAAAATGGAGATGGTCACTGGCTTATGCACCATCTGATGTTTTGAAAGATGTTATCATTTAAACATTGCGGATTGGCCATTGAAACAGAGGTGGTTACTAATACTCAGCCTACTGTAGTTATGCACCATCTGGTCTACGTAGGAAGGACTTTAACTTTTTAACTCATAGATTCCACTAACTCACAGCCTTGTAGTTGTGTAAGTCCCTGTAGATGTCACAGTTGGGGACCTGACCCAGCAGGGTGGTGGCTATAAAGATACTGGACCCACATACAGGTATCATATATGTGTAATCCGTATTTATACAGGCTCAGCAGGACTATGGTTTCAAGATTACTGAGAACTCTTGAACATACCCTTCAGGATGAGTCTTCTCCACTCTGGGCATTCTTAACCAGCCCCACGGATACTCACTACGGTCTACGCAACAGAAGACCATATCGTGCAACAATGATCAGCAAGACTAAAAGACATGCGTCCCACGTGCCTTAGATCTACTGTATGCAAGTGGCGACTAGTGTCCGAAAGTGTATCTTAGTCAATGTCTGTGTAAACTGTCGGAATATACCGTGTAGATTTATGCAGAGATTCAATAGCCTAGTTTCACTCACGATGATTGTGTTAATTTATGTATGTGGAGATAACCCACAATTGTGTAATGTAACTCGCAATTCAGCTACCAAGCTGCAATGTTTTACAAATAAAATCATTCATTCATTCATTCATACACTGAACTCACTGCCTTGTAGTTGTGTAAGTCCCTGTAGATGTCACAGTTGGGGACCTGACCCAGCAGGGTGGTGGCTGGACGCTGGGAGCGGAACAGGACGGTCAGCAGACTGAAGGCCATCCCCGTCCCCAGGCCGATGTCCAGTCCCAGCAGGAATACGGCCAGGAACGTCACCCACCAGATCACCTGGAACAAGGGATTATGAAATATTTAAGTATAATATTCATTTGATAACCATTATGACTGAAAGATTCAACCAGGGCTTGTCCCTCCATGCAGGACTTGTTCCTCCATCTCGGGATGGAAATTTCCATGGTATGGAAAAAGTGTACTAGCCAGAGTACCATTCTCATGTAGTTAGCAAGTGAAAGTATTGATCCAGCAGAAATTGATGATAATTTGCACTATATCATTATATGTTATTTGCAGTGACTGACAATGGCACTTGATATGCACAAAGATATTAAGTGATCATAATGGAATAACAGATACATGTACTTACAAAATCAATCTTACTGATCTTCCAGAGTGGCTTGAGTTCTGCAAACTGTTTAAACATGTTCTTCACATTCACCACCACAATCACAGCCAGAACAGCCTGGGAGGGAACAGAACAACATTTTCAATATTTGGAAAAAAAGGTGTTAACCAAATAAAATACAAAAAGAGACTGGTATCGCATTCCATTATATTTCAATACACCACCAAATTCACCAATACAATTTTCTTTCAGCCTACTTAAGTTTAGTTCTAGATTTCCTTTCTTTACAAAAGAATGTATTCTTCTTAAGGGGAACCTACAGTCTGTGTTGATCTGAAGAGTGGTCCAATAAACAGCAGCACCAGCAACATCACTACACATTGCACCAGGGACATGAGCTGTAGGATGGTAAAGAAAAACAAGATATTAGTACACAAAGAAACATGATTCCAAAGATATTATCAGCACTTCAGTCTTGAAGTGTCTTACCTCAATCATGTACAATGTATCAATAATATTATTCATTGCTTTGGTTAACTACCTGTTGGAATTTAGATTTCCCTCAGTCACCGGGGATTTATAGTGGATGCTATCTTCAATGTCTGACTGTTCACAAAAATCTATCCAGATGCTTGTGTGCAATGAGTAACCTTTTTATGTTCTACGAGCATTACATCTATTATCAAAAATATTTTCAAAGTAAAAACTGACAGTGAGACATGGAATGTGTCTATTTTAGTAGTAAGAAGTAGCATGTCAGTAATTGCCAGTAGCATTTTAGTACTGTCAGGACTTGTCCTGACAGTAAGAGATCAGTAACAACTAACTAGTACTTACAGGAAAACTTGTCAGAACCATTAGAGGAGTGACAGTAGAGCTGATTTACTGAAATGTTTTGAAAGCTAAGGCAACTGACGATAACTTATCAATTACTGACAGTCTCATATGCATCTCAGCACTGATAGTTTGCTAAGGGACGAGTCAAATAGATGAACCTAACAGTAAACTCAGACTCGTGACACACCTGTGTTTTAGTTCCAGCGGCCTCTCCCACTAACGTACGAGAGATTGCTGTCGAACATACAAAGCAGGAGAAGAAGGATCCAAACAGGTTGCTAGTTCCATAGGCAAGCAGCTCCTGAGATGGATGAAAAAAAGATGCAAAAACTAATCCTAGACATCACTAAAGAGAAAACAGCACTTTCATCCTTTACTCACTCACTCACTCACTCAATCATCTTCTGTACCTATCCAAATGAGAGCTCATCTGTGTTGGTAAATTCCAATAGTGAAAGGTTTAAACTT
>NC_049983.1:6642887-6666533 GCF_000003815.2 Branchiostoma floridae
TGATTCGAAAATTTATGGTGAGTTTCTTCCTTTGTGCTGGAACAAAGTTTAAACCTTTCACTATCTTCTGTACCTAATGGTCCTTGGGGGATCAGGAAGGTAATGGAAGTAAAAGTGTTATCAATCCAATTTAGCTCACAGAGGATCTATTCTTGGCCATGACAGTGAAGACAAATGTTATGTACAGTTTTTACATGTTTATTTTACCAAGAGAATTTGCCTAAAAGTGCAATGAACAGTGGACCACGGCTTAACATCCTATCCTAAGGACTGCAACAATTTTTGGGAGAGTGGTCTAGAGGCAGGGCCACTAACAACTGGACTATCTGTATCTGTATCTTATA
The DNA here is from genome assembly GCF_000003815.2 of Branchiostoma floridae. NCBI lineage: Eukaryota > Metazoa > Chordata > Leptocardii > Amphioxiformes > Branchiostomatidae > Branchiostoma > Branchiostoma floridae. The sequence goes on from NC_049983.1 coordinate 6,643,232, forward strand.
TACAACATGTAGCCAGTATCACTGCCGGCGTTACACACCAGCTTCGCAGGCATGCAGTGCAGCAGCTGGTTATATTACACCAAACAACTAGCTTTTACACATCTATCTGCTATCCACCGAAGATGCCTCTACTCTGCTTGATGGTAACAAATTCCACTCTACGAAAATACAAATTTTCCAGCTCAATTTTTGATCACATCAATCCTAGGTACTTGACTACGCATGTCTACCTCTAAGTCTATCTGTCATGCATTCATCATCATCATCGGCGTCATATCTTCTCCCCTCCTATCCCCTTGTTTCAACTACATGTACTTAGAACAATGCATTATATGTACAAAAAAGTTACATTACAAGCAGATATGTTTTTCAATGGGAAACACAACATGGTGAAATGTCAGCCTTACCTGGTTGGCGTCTATTTTGTAAGCGTACTTCTTGGAGAAGAGTTTGGCGATGGCCAGTGAGTAGGAAAAGGACACCAGGGACATGGCCACACAGTCCGGGGCCACCTGGCCCAGGAGGGACACACGGGGGACCGTAGGTTTGGGGAGACTGATGGAGAAAAAAGAAAAATTAATGTGGTAGTAGTAGTAGACTCAAACGCATAACAATCCTCCTGGCAGCCTGAATTGCAAGGACAGTACAATGATGAATCACACAAACAGCAAACTTTCTGAACAACACGATAAAACAATTTATCATTGATCACATAACAACAGTTTTTAGATAAAATACAATTTTCAAGGAAGTAATACGAATGTGGTTGTTGCCGCGGCTTTAAGTGAAATGTTCAAAGACTTTTGCTATTGAAAGACTTAAAATTCAGATACATGTCTAGAACTTGTAAAAAAGAGTTCGTAAGTCACCACGAAGAGCCAATAATAGTGTCACTGAAAGTTCAGCTAGAGTTTGGGAGCTAACTTGATTAGAAGATGATACTGTTAATGCCTTCAAGTTCCAAAGAATTTGTTTTCGTTGAAGGGAGAAAATGCAGTTATCGAGATGGTTTGGGCGAAGGCGAACAAAGATGTATTATGAAAAGAAGGATATACACATTGCACAATACAACCATGTAAACACAGGTGCAACATAAATTGCTCAATTTCTTTTGTAAGTACAGTGGAGAATTAACCATATATCTTTGTGAAAAAAATATTGAGTCTGTTTTTGCATCATTGCAAGAGAGATGGGTGAAGATATGTTTATTACATACATGTAAAAAAGGATCGAAAGTACATGTTTCTTTCAAGATATGACTCTGGTTAAAGAATGAAGTGCCTCAATTTGAATGTCCATTATTAATCTTACAGTCATCACTAAAATGATGAGACTTACCCAGTGGGTATAACACCAACTACTTTAACACTGTACCGCTCCTCCAGTGTAGCAAAGTGTGATATTATGGTGCCAAGGATCAGCTGGAAAACAAGACCTCTCATATTCAGAAATGTATAAATGCCTGGTACAAGTATATCTTATGCAAATGCTTAAAAATAGGTAGAAATCTATGAACCATGACTAAAGAAAATGGCTAAAATAAACAATAATGCAATATCTACTTGAGATGTCAGTTCTTATATTCTGCCATTCTTTCATGTCAAAGTTACTTTTTGAACACTTGATTAATCTCCAAGCAGATTTACCAGTGGCATAAGACAACCACTGGCCACTGGACAGTAGGACATTGCTTTGGTCCTTTTTATACTGTCTTATACCACTGGAGATTACAGCTAATAAACTAAAGGTGTAACAGGTAGGGGTGGGTACCGGTACAAAATCATTTTTCCTTCTAAGACAGGTCCGGAAAAAAATAGACCTGAATAAAATCAGTAGACCGGATTTGGGACAGATTAGGAAATGAATACATTATATCATCAGGTGTCTGCACGTTTTGGAGCTTACCTGTCCAAGAAAATAACGAAGTTTCTACCAAGTTTTTTTTTACAGTAAAAAAAGGGCAGGCAGCGTTTTTTAGATGAAGATCGGATTCTAAAATGCCAGTGGGAGTTGGGTACTCCACCAAACAAATTTCTTTGTAGCAAAATGGACCATTGTTTGTGTATCGGTATTCACAAGTTTCAACAGACAATAAGGTCCAGGTTCAGGTCTATTCTTCTGGACCGTACCTGTACCTAAATTTTGTGTACCAGTACCCATTTCTAGTAACAGGTGGTGTCCAAATTATTATGCATGTGTTCCACAAGGTTACCCACCACTATAAGTTCTGAAGGTATAGGAATGCCTTTCAGCTTGTCCTTGTATTTTAAGTTTAGCTCCTTCAGGACCACCAGTACGATGACAGAGATGATGGAGGTCACTAGGGTCGCAATGTTGGTCTCAGTGATGCGGCTGAAGATGGCAATGACTGTCTGGAAAAAGAAAGAAAAGTTGTAATGATTTGTCCTGAGATCCTGCATGGTGATGTCAGCAAACTTCAACATTTCCTGATTAATACATTTCTCCATAACAGTTTTATTTGATAAAGAATAGGTTTTTGTTCAAAATATACACCCTTTTGATGTCATATGCATTGAACATCGAATCTTACAAATCATACTTGAAATTTTGATTCCTTCCACCAGCTAGGTAATCAAGTTTTCAAATTTCCTGCTGCCAGGTACTAGTGATCAAGTTTCCACCTGTGACAACATTTTCAGAAGCAGAAAATCGAACATTGTGCAAACTTGCAATGTAAGCACTTTATGGTGATTATGCACTATTTGCATCTCAAAAGAACATTTTTTTTGAGAAAATGCAACTTTTGCAGTGGTTCTAAGTACATGTAGTTGAAACAAGGGGATAGGAGGGGAGAAGATATAACCGAAATTGTCTTCTTTACTTTTACAATACATTTGTTGTTACAATTACTGTAGTAGTTATGTGATTTTATAAAAACAACAAAAACTTATCAGCATCTCTTTAACTTTAAAGTTGTACAAATTGTCTTAAAGGACAATTGGCAAGAATGGACACTTACATATACAATAGACAGTGGGCCTGAGTATCTCGGTATCTCCAGGCCGAACAGGTGCTTGATCTGACTGTTGACCACATGGAAGGCAGCAGAAGTGGTGAAGGCACTGACCAGTGGGTCCGAGAGGTAGATAGTGATGAAGCCTAGTTGTAGAAGGCCCATGGCAACCTGCAATAGACACACACACACACACAGAGTGGTCAGTACTTACAGTTGTGCTAGTGTTCCATTAGATTTATCAAAGTATGCTGTTGTTGTAACCCTTGCTGTGTTATAGCTGGTATGTAAGTTCAGGGTTGAACAAGTTTTCTAAAATCCACTTGTCCTATCGGGCAAGCACATAAAAATGTACTTGCCCGAACCAATTTTTCACTTGCCCAAAATTCAAATGTCACTGTTACTAGTATATGCATTTTCACTTCCAGCAATGGAATTCTCTGTAGACAATTGCTTGATGTCATGACTGTAAAAAGTAACAAGTATTATATAAAAATTGCACTAAAATCAATGGAAAAATCTTACTTGCCCGATCGGACAAGTGGGGTAGGATATGCACTTGCCCGAACAGCACTTTCACTTGCCCTGGACAATAGGGCTAGTGGACTTGTTTATCCCTGAAGTTTCCTTGCTGCTTCTGTATACATACATGTAGCAGGGTATGTTTTTTACAGGGAGGTGTTGCTAGCCTTTTCTAACGTGCTTGATGCATACTTCTCAAACATGGGACCCTCATTTTATGTCCCTTCGAATTCCAAATGATGGTGTAGCCCCCATTGAAATGTCTTGATGCCGAGACTTAAACCAGGATCTCACATTTACTTATTGAAACCAGGAACTATCACAGCCACTTTGAAAAGTTAAAAAAGTGCATACTTTATTTTTGAAAAAAAGGTACATATCTTCTTCTCTCTTCTCCTTACACAGCCATGGACAGATGTATCTGCATGTCTCTGCGGCCAAGTGTTAATGCAACCTCACTGCTTGGCCATCCAGATCCAATTCTATGGATCCGTGAGTTCGATCCAAGGGTCGGCTCAGCTCAGACATGTTGTAAGGGTTGCATTTGTCTTTTGGAAGGGCCGTAAAATAGGGGTCCCATGTTTGAGGAGGTGCCTCGAGCACATAAAACAGTCTCATTACTCAAATTGGGTGTCAACTGGCTGTCATAATACAGAAAGGTGAATATATGTTACCTGCAAGATCCCTGACATGAGAGTCACAGCACAAGCGATGTACAGTCTCTCCTGGACCTCTGTCTGTTGAGCCTGGTACTGCAGCTCCTCCAAAGTTGTGTTGGAGATGGAGGAGTTGTACAGGTCTGCTGGAAGCTGACCTGCACCCTCGGGAAGGAGCCTCTCTATTGTTGCACCTACCATTATACTCAACACTGCCATAACACCTGTAAAACAACATATATAGATGGTTATAAAAAGCATGGGATTTCAACAGAACAAAAATGGCCAGTCATTGAATTCATATCTAGATCTAGAATGGACAAAAAGAAGGATAGGGCATCTTTTTAATAATAATGCATTTGACTCAGTGGTGTCAAATAACTGAGAGGCTAGACTAATTGACATGAGATCACAGGTTTGATTCCTAGCATTCATGGCTAGACATTTTGCCCTTGCAAAAGGCACTCTTTTGCACACGACTTTAATCATTCCACTCTGGTGTAAAAATGGGTGCCTGACTTCTATTGGGGAGTTAAAAGGCAGAGGAAGGAGACGGCCGGACTGTATGGCATCCAAAATTATTACAGCTCCAGAATATCTTCTGTCTATTTGCCGAGAGGACAGAAGAGACTTGGGAGCTATAATAGGTTTGGATATCATGCTTAAAGCGGACTCTGTCCTACTATAATGTGCCCTAGACACAATGGATAACAATCCACTGCCCCTACCTTGCATGCTATTGGACCATTACCTATCATTATCCAATTCCTCATGAAGTGTACAAAAAATAACAAAACTTACCAGAGACTTACCTATAGATATGTGTCTGGATGTCCCCAGGAAGGCATATATGATAACTGGGAAGAAAGCTGAGTAAAGCCCATAGATGGGAGGGAGGGTGGCCAGCAGGGCATAGGACATTCCTGGAAACAATTACATAGTTTGTGGTTATGATAGATGTTGTTCGTCCGTCAAGTCAACAAGGACGCTTTTTGTCAAATCACGAACATGTTTCTAGATTTTTAGGGATCAATAGTACTATAGTAAGATTATCTTTAAGTAAAATATTGAAGCCTCACAGCCAATAGGATGAAGGCCACTTCTTCGAATTAATTAAATTTCACATTATCAAAAAGAATTATTAGGGGAGAAAAAAATTTGGTCTAGGGGTTTATACTATAGTATAGCACCCACACTCTGATATCATCACACAGTTTTGCTTGATATCAGGGTGATACATGTATCACCACACTTTTTCTCCTCATTTGCATGATACAGCCTCAAACTTTCTTCATAGATATATCCACATAAAATGGGGGCTTCTTATTGGCTGAGGGGAAGTAGCCATTGTCTTATAGTAAGAAAACTATATCTTCATTAAAAATTATGAAAAACATAGCGCTACGTATGAATACCTACCTTGTGGGATGTGCATGATGCCCACTGTAACCCCAGCAATAAGGTCGCTCACAATGTTCTCCCTCACTTCATATTTTGGCAGCCAGGACAATATTGGCAGCGTTGAAAACAGCACCTTCTTTACCCTGTCCGTGGAACACGTGAAGTGAGACCTCAGCCTGTTGTGAACCTCGCGGTGAAATCCGATGTCATTTGACACGACGGATCCTCGCGTTTTCTCCATCTTGACCTCGTGGTTGTACTCGGGCGTGGTGAGGCCGGAGCTCGGGAGGCTGGACACGCGGAGGCGCGTGATGTTGTCGGCTGACCCATACTGCAGGTCGTTTTCCTGGGCGTCGCTGGTTGGTGTCGCCATGGCGACCAATCCTTTAGTTGGTCCTAAAAAGGGAAAAGAAATGAGTTCACTAGTTATTGATTAATAATATGGCCATGTTGATTTGATTATATGGATGACATCTGCGCACTAAATTTTAGCCATTTCCCTAAAAATTATGCTTTCAACCAGACCATAAATTGCACAAAGCAGCTGCAAAATAAGCAAGTCTATGCCTTAGATTGCAAATTGATATCGGAAAACATATAATGCCAGCGTTATTTCCACAGTCAAAGAAAAAGATGAAAAAGAACAAAAATGAAGAATTTATTGTTATTTATAATATCGGGTGTATTTTGCAGCCAGTAGGTACCCAAAGTGAGGGTAATGAGGCTGTTTAACGTGGTCGAGGCACCTCCTCGAGCACGGGACCCCCTTTTTACGTCCCTCCCGGAAGACGATTTCGTGGAAAGCTTCGTGAGGCTACAGCAATCCGGACGTCCTTGGTTGGTCCCCCATCCAAGCACTGTCCGGACCGCGCGTTGCTTAACTTCCGAGATCGAGGGATCGGGTGTACCAACACGCCATGTGGCGTGTAAAGTCTTTTGTTTAACCTTCCTGACCAAAAAAAATTCATAATGATGAGGCAACTTTTTTATTTGCAAGCTCGATCAGTTTTGCGGTTCCCAGAGGATGTCCATAGATTAAATCAAATCAACATGGCCTTACCTTAGCAAAAAGGACTATGTTTTTGCTAGTGTTTTGTGGTTTGTTTGTCAACAGTACACCTACTTAATTACTAGTACAATGTTCAATTAAGTCATCCATGACCATTCATGATCCATAGATAATGGACATGGCAAAGCAGCCCACCACATGCAAATTATGCTGAAACCACAATATGTTACCAGCGGACAATACCTCGTGACAATACCTCAAATCTTTGGACCTTGAAAATCGTTGCAGGTCTAAGCAGTTCCATTAATCAAAGTGCCGAAGGTCTTATATATTCATAAAGACCTTTAAACTACTTCTGCACTTGCATAACGTTAAAATTTGACGATCGGAGATCAACTATATATATAGTCATTCCTCTACCTATAGAATATGCGATTGATACGAACGCTATTCTAGCTAGAAATAGACTTAAACTGTACTTACAACTTAGACGTAGGGCAAAGACAACATAGCACTGAGTTAAAACGTCTAAATTTGCAACGAAGTTCGACGACACCGCACGCACATGACCACAGGGCCAAACTTACTTTTCCCTGAACTTTGACCTTAAGAGGGCATCAGACAATAATGAACAAATCAAATGATCTGTCTATCATTTATCATTGCATTATGTTACAAAATGAGCTTTAAAATAATATTCGAAATGGTTTTATGGCATTATGTTTACGTATAACTTGCTCGTATATTTGTATTTATAGGCCTTCTAGGCATATCTGTTTTAAGGTTGTTTTGATGCCCTCGAATCTTGTGACAGGTGACCTCAGATGACCCCGTTGTAGCTCCCAGCTGGTTCTTTCGACCTCAGTCAGTCATGCAAGAAGTAACGGAACAACATTAGGTTTAGATATATGAGTTATTCTTTCCCTTGTCTTCCTTGGTGAGTATTTCTTACCTATTTGTTTGCCAAAGTATTCCAACATTACATCAAGATTCACATGCATGTAACGTTTTAACATGATCATTGAAACTAAATCAAATCTGTCCATAAGCCATGGTCTGAGTAAAATTTATATACTAGTACAAATGTAGTAGCTTTGCCAGTATACATTTTGATGTTCACCTAAAATTATGTAGTTGTTTTGGATGATACACTGAATATATGGATGTTCAAATTTGAAAGCATTCTTATAATTATAAAGATATGATATAATAATACACAGATGACATCAAATGACAAGCTTGTAACGTTTATATTACATTCTGTATCTAGGTTAGAAACATTCATAATCAGCCTTACATACACAAACATCATTTTAGCATATCTGATTGGCTTCAACGTTTCTGATTGTTCTTTGTTTTCTGTAGAAAGAAGGATGGCATCCATCCTCATCATTTCATTGGCTGTTGCCATGGCAGCAGTGCTCCTCCTCCAATGGAGCTGGCTCCAGACCATGCTGTCCATCTTCCTCTATGTGGTAGTCTCACTCGCAGGCTTGGTCCTGGGCCTCGCCCTGGTAGTCTCCAAAGGGAAACAAACCCGCGTAGTACCTCCTGCATACCAGCCTAACATGGCAAACATCTTGCTTACCAAGATGATGGAAAGAGACAGAACAAAACGCGCCACTTCCTCGCAGAGGACCGTAGTTTCGCGTAACGTGGACCAAGCCCTGAAGGAAGTCTTCGACCTGGTGTTGCGAGACTACGTCGTCGTGTGGTTCGAAGAATTGTGCCGAAGCCAGGCGCGCTTCAAGGATCTTCTCATGGAAGACATTTGGTGCGTTGTCGGGAACAGTAAAATCAGATTGGCTAATTTGGACATTGTGAGGCTTCTGACCTACGATGTTGTGAACAAGCTGTGCACGCACTTTCAGGATTTGAGTTTGTCGGAGGTGAAGCCGGGACTGGACCTCAGCGCCCCCTTTCTGTTGCAGTCATACCTGCAGAGCGAGGAGAGGGAGGTGTCGTTCCTGAGACATTGCAGCGAGGTGTTGTTGATATGCCTACTGCCAGCACAACATGCCAGGTGTAACAGTGTTAGGTACCTGCTCAGGGAGGTGCTCGCCTGTCAGGTACTACTGGTCATAAACATTTATATGGTTTAGGTTCAGTAAGTGCGTAGAATCAATGTACAGGGCTCGAAATACCACCTGCATATGCAGGTTAGTGCAGGTAAAATTGGAGCAGTGCAGGTATTTCTGGTGTCTACCTGCACCTAACCTGCACTGGTCCATGTACTGGGTTTTATACATAAATGCCATATGATGTAGGTTTATGTGGATTGTTATTAGCTACATTGACTGTTACCAATATAAAGTATAAAAGAAATATTGCAATGGTTCCAGAACAATTTGAGTATGATCCATACTTCCTAAATTCAGAGTGGTGCAGGTAATTTTCAATGTTACCTGCACCAGTGCAGGTATGCAGAAAAGTATTTCGAGCCCTGATGTATGAATGAATGAATCCTCAAGGAGGGAAGTGAGGAAGGGAAGGATGGGATGAAGGACAGGAGGGAAGGATGAAGGAAAGGAGTGAGTGAGAGAGGGAGAGAGGAAAGTACAAATAAGGAAAAGGAAGGATGGAATGAAGAAAAGAAGGATTTCAGGAAGGATGGAAGGATAAAAGGAAGGAAAAGAAGAGGAAGAAGGAAGGATGGAAATACTGAAAAGGAAAGAAAGGAAGGAGGGAAAGATGGAATAAAGAAAAGGAAGGAGGGAGGATAGGAGGAATGAGTAAAGAAAGTCATGAATATCAATGTTGGCAATGTAATATTGATGTGATATTTGTAACATATAATAGGTTAGAAGTATTTCTTTGTTAATACGTCAAGGTATTTCCCAAAAATTTGAAGCAATGGAGTACTATTCTCCAACTTCCAAGCATCTAGAATTCCTTGCCACTACTATCCGCCTGAATATAAACTGTGCTTGGAGAATAATTGAGTACGCAAAGACTGTAGCTATAGATTTATTGAATTGATAAAGACCAATATCATTTTAAGGACATATATCTACAATGAAATCTTTTTGCACAATTGCTTTATTTCTTTTTTTCTTCCTCAGGTATTTAAACAGGTCATTGACCTCCTGTGTGACCCTGACTACATCAACCAGACACTGCTGAACTTCCTGCAGTACCGGGAGAAACTGGCAGAGGAGCACAACAAGGCCTACATGTATGCTGCAACCTACGAGGAGTTCGTCAAGATGATCAACCAGACTAAGGACATAGAAGCACTGAAGGAGATCAGGTATGGTACCCTTATCAGTATGGAGCCTGAGGGACTTTTGGGTATAGGAGTAAGATGACAAATAGAAAACTTGAGTTGGGGTTTGTGGTGTAATGGCAGGGAGTTCAGCCCATTACCAAGAGGTCCTGGGTTGAAATCTGTTACTGTGACACCGATCTTGTGGCCTCAGGGGGAAAGGCATTTCACAGGACTTTCCCCGTTTGTACAAAATAAATATCTAGCTCCTGCTTATTAAGGAGGTCCCTTGGATAGGATGTTGAATGGTTGAGAAGGTGCTATGGTTGAGAAGAGCCACCCCCCTAGCATGTTAATGAACCCACCACCTTTCCCCCAAGGGCACAATATCAAGGCATGTCGGTGGACTTGAACCCACGACCTCTGGGTTCTGGGCCAAACATCCTACCAGTAAGCCAAGCGACACTGTTGGGTATTCACTACACTGTCAAACCCTAGCAATATGGGGTCAAGCTAAAAGCCTTTTTTCACACTGAATGTGAAGCAAGGTTAGACGTTGTTTTGTCAGTTTGAAAGGTGTTTTTGCTTTTCATGAAAAGTCTTTAAAATCAGAATATTTTCACTTATTTCCCCCAGATATCGTACCATGACAGAGATTATGCAGGTCACAGCTCTGATCGATCAGGTCACGGGGGACCACGAGAGTCCCTCCTCGGGGAAAAAGAAGAAGGTGAAGAACCTGCGAAGGTACCTGAACCAGTGCACGTACGCCAAGGCCTGCTGCGAGAAGAGGATCCACCTTCTAGGAGGTCCTGAGTACAAATCCTACGAGATAAAAGAAGAGGAAGAATCAGATGTCGTTGATAGCTTACACCAAGAAGAATTGAAGGAAGAAAGCCTATATGTCCAAGACGATCTACAAGGTGGTGAATTTCAGCACAACACATCAGGAACATGGGAAGAGATGAGCGAAAAGGATGAAACAGATTCCTCCGCAGGTGAACAAGGCTTCAACGATCCGCAGGCAAAGCTAGAGCGCCTCGACGAGAAACTCACCGCAAAGCTTCAGGAGTTGCGCGATGCGAAGGATGCTCTCCGTCCGGACGGCAAGGCCATTGCAAAGATCGAGCACGAGGTCAACGACATGAAGACGGAGAGACGCCAGCTTGAGTTCCACATCGAGCGGACGGACCAGTGGTGGGATATGATTGGTCGATGGAGGGCCAACATCTGCAACGCCGAGTTCATCGTGAACGAGGAAAAGATTGAGCCGGTCTTTGTAATCGTTGTCCACATCTCGGGTGCCATTGCTAGTACAGACGAGTCCACCACCACGGGATGGGTCGTCATGCGAAACCTTTCGGACTTCCACGCCCTTCACAAGAGGCTGAAGGAGTATCGTAGCTGGCTGCGCGAAAAGGACCTCCCCTCCAAGCGATGGTTCCGGGCTACAGACAAGGCCTTCTTGGATAAAGCTCGTACAATGCTGGAAGCGTACCTCAATGAGGTCCTTGCCGATGACACCCTCTGTCAAAGTCAAGTCCTTTTCTCCTTCCTCAGCCCAAGCCCCGACCACCTCAAGGGAAGCGTACGAGACAAGAAGACTCGATTCTCCATCACCACCCTTCTCAAGAACCTCCCAGGAGGAGACTTGCTCAACAAGCAGGCAACGGTCCATGACGGCGAGGATCTCGAAGATGCCATAGAAGACGGGGAAGGCCGCGACGGGAAAGACTCCATCGCAGAACCGCTCTACACCCTATTGGGCGAGATATTCGAGCTAAGAGGAGTCACCAAGTGGTTGAGAAGGACTTTGATAGCGTTCGTTCAGGTCACGTTTGGAGCAAGCATCAACAAGCAGGTGAGAGAGAGTGTGGAGTGGCTGTTCTCGGAGCCCATGTTGGTGTACTACATCCAGCTGTTGAGGGACTCTCTGTGGCCAGGAGGCAAGCTTGCACCTGCTGCACCAAACAGGACAGAAGAGGAGAAACTGCAAACAAAGCAACAGGTGAAAAATTTTCTTCTCTTCTTGCATGTTGTTGGCATGGATATTTTAGGTTATGGTAAAGGAGGTTTAATTTTCCATTTCAAAAGTGATATAGAAAAATTTGAAACTAGTTTAGCTCTTAGCCTGACTAAAATCGCACCCCTAGTGGCCGGCCCCACAATTGCTGCCGCCCTGGGGTAATTAACTCCAGCCAGCGAGAGCTTGTGTAAACACAGGCTAGTTTAGCTCTCTGAAAAGCTATTCTTCCATTGGTCATGACAGACAAGACAGATGCTGTATACAGTAGACTGGCCACACTCCTTAGGAGTGGCTGTCCACCACAATATTTGGAAAGGCACTTCACACATCTTTCCCTAACTGGTGTAATAGCCTAATGGTAGAGTGCTCGATTTTTACCTGGGACTGTGGCTGGGTCATATCACAGACTCAAAAAATGGTACAAACTGCTTTCTCTGCTTTGCACTCAGCACAAATGAGGAAGAAAATTTGAGCTGAACACACATCACTACCAGTGAACTAGCCCCCTGCTGTAGTGTCTTGCACAAATGTGTGGCCCAAGTGGTACAGAAATGAAGATTGGCACCACCCCTATCCATCTGCTACAGATGCACGGCTAACCCTAACTTTTAATGTGCAAAAAATGACCCATGACAACTGGCCAAGAAAGGTCCTGAACTTATCTGTAGTGGGCCAGAATCCACATTGTGCCCCAAGAGGAGACGGGTAGACAATGTCAAGGAAGATATTCGAAAACTGAACTTACAAAAAGCCGACCACCTTGACAGAGGCAGCTGGAGATCAGCGATCGATCAGACCTAAACGACATCCCGCAATGTCCAACCCTTGCAAGACAGGGAACAACCGATGCTAAACTCGATAGTTTATAGTGAGTGAGTGTTTAACTTATAAACTTTTATTTCCCTGCAGGTCAAACAGAAGCTCCTCGACAACATGCCCGACATGCTGCAGAGTCTGGTGGGGCAGCAGAACGCCCGCAGGGGGGTGGTCAAGGTGTTCGAGGGTCTGCAGGACAGGACCATCAACAAGCACCTGTTCTACGTGCTGCTGGAGATGTTCCTGGTGGAGGTGTGTGTGGAGCTCGGGGATCCGCAGCTGTTAGCGCAGGTGGCAGAGGCGGCCAGGGTCCAGTCGGAAAACATGGTCAGCACCCAAGAAGAAGAACCTCTTTAAAAAACAGCAGAAATTTGTGGTAGAAAACATTGCTGACCGAATTTCACCATGTCAAGCACCAAATATGTGAGGTGTTGTACTAGAGGGTCAACAGTCCAGTGGAGGAATCTGGGGCTCCCCAGGGGAAAGTTTGAAATTTTGACCTTCTGAAATGCTATTTCCTGCATTTTGAGTGGGTAATTTTTCTGGTTGCCTAAGCTAAGTTTAATGACATCTCTTAATTGAAATAACACACAAGGGTTTTGGCTTAATTTTCTTGGGGCGGGGGGCAGCCGATCCCCTACCCCCAATGTGCCGCCGCCACTGATTACAGCCCAGGTGGTCAAGGTGTTTGAGGGCCTGCAGGACAAGACCATCAACAAGCACCTGTTCTATGTGCTGCTGGAGATGTTCCTGTTGGAGGTGTGTGTGGAGCTCATGGATCCGCAGCTGTTAGCACAGGTGGCAGAGGCGGCCAGGGTCCAGTCGGAAAACATGGCCGGCACTCAAGAAGAAGAACCACTTTAGAAATACATCTCTGAGCAGATCGCTACTGGGGCTAGTAATATCAAGTTGGCTAGCAATCTCCATTTGCCCCACTAGTCAATTGTAGAACGGGAGCAGAGGCGGCAGCAGAAAATTTTGTACGAGGGGGGTTAGATATTGCTTACCCAATTTTACCATGTTGAGTACTGAATGCCAAAGACATTGCGCCAGAGGCTCGACAGTCCTGTGGAAGAGTCCAGCGCTGTATCATCCCTTTCACTGTGTCCGAATTTTGACATATCTTGACCTTCTGAAATGCTATTTCCTGCATTTTGAGGGGCAAATTTTGCTGGTAGACTAGAGTAAGCTAAGTAATGACAACTCTTAGTGAAGGAATACGCCTGATAAGATTGATATTTTAAGGGGGAACCCCCCGGTGCACACCCCCACCCCCAAACTTCAACTTGTGCTGCTGCCACTGATAACAGCCTTGGCCTATTAGCCTACTATCTGACCTTCTGGATGCGTACATGTTTTATAAGTGCCAGCAAGCTGTTAGCCAATCATATTCTTCCCTCCTTCTGTTGAAAGTCAAGTTGCCAACCAATCACATTGCTTCCTATGGTCAATAGGCAATGTGATTGGCTGGTGACTCTCTCTTGTGTAGCCGATAATGGAATACCAAAGAGTTATGTAAATATTGAATAAATGTATGTGTTGCACAGTATGATAATGCCTTGCTGTAACATTGAAATTGAAAGACTAAGTCTACCAGGATAACTTTAAAATGCATAAGAGTAGGTTGAATAATTAAGTCAAGTTATACACCTTCAGAGTTTATATTCAGGGCTCATATCATATTAGTAATCATTTAGTTATTTGTTTACTTGTTAATAATCATGTTCACAAAATCTATAGTTAGCTCGGTGTAGAATGCAGTATAGTATACACTAGATACACATGTATTAAGTGTTACTACATTGCTAGTACATGTATCAAGTTTTGGCTTCTTGTCTCAAACAATATAACTTATTATAACTTGTTATGTCTATATACAATATATGTCTATATATTTTCCTTACACAATTGCATGTAAGTTGTGTTCAAAGCCAAATGTTTCTGGTGCTTGAATGAAAATTGTAAATAATAAGTTCTTCAATACACTTACTGCAATGTTTTAAGTTATATAAAGAGTGCAATGAATTGGAATGGAGAGTGTTGAATGTTCATTCAAAGCTAAGTAAGATGCAAGAAAAGAATAGTTTCAAAGAAGGCTACATCCTTTCTTTCACTACTGCTAGGAAATTCCAAACTGTTCATGTGGAAAAACAAGAGTTATGAGTTTATTGAGATACCCTTTAGCTCAGAAAAACAACATGTTTCAATAATAAAATGGCAATCCAGCTTCTCTCTTGTTGATCTGTTTCTTATAGTGTTAGAGAAACCGCACAGTATTTTAATGCATTTGTTCCATGCTCCGCAAGGCCGTTTGACCACTTCTAGGCAATGAACTAAATTGATGAATGGTGGAAACCATTATGGTTTCCACAATGATAGCAATAAACAATGTTTTTAAAGAGTGGAAAATATGCAGGATGAAATACAGGAGAAAACAGTTGTCATTATATTGAGGGTTCCGTAGTTTGGCAGTCTGGGAAAAGATGCTGCTGTGAAGAAGCTTTGAGACTGGTGATTGAACAGTGTAACGTAGGCTAGAAGAAAACCTTAAGTGTTAAGATACGCTGAAAGGCTCTTAATTTTTATTTTTTTTAAAGCTTTATTGAAAAATGATAATAATTACACATATTGTTACATTTACATGTATAGCTTCACGACTGCATCTCCGACTACAGCAGATACATGGCTATAAAACTTTACAACTGGCTCTCGAAATCCTGTACGTTGTTACATTTACACTTACATGTACAACTTCATGACTACATCTCCGACTACAACAGATACATAACTATAACACTTTACAATTGGCAACTCACATCACTTTGAAAACACTAATACTATCTTTAACATACTCTAGTAGTTTATGCTTTACGGCGTGGAACGTGGGGTAGGCATTGCTAATGAAAGGAGGGGCAAGTAGTGTAAGATCGTCGGAGCACTGCCCATGAACTTGAGTGCCAATAAGAATAAGGCGTTTGGCCTGAGATCCAATGTCCGAAGTAAAGCCCCTCAGTATGTGTGACAGATCAAGAAGTGTCAAAATCCTTGCAATTACGTCATCACTGTAGAGCTAGGAGTCAATGACGAATGACTATTATTGATCAGGACCCTCTAGGGGACCTGTGGTTCACGCATGCAGGGTCTAAAGGTGGGGTCACACGTGCGTATATATTTAAGTCCGTATGAGGCGCGCATGGGAGTATTTACCTCCACCAGGCCCCACTGGTCGCTGGAAAAATAATAGAAATGGACAAACGTAAAATAAACAGGTAACATGTAAGACGAGTTAGCTGGGTCGCTAACCATACTTCTCGATCAGCTAACTCATCTGGCATGTTATGTATCTATATTTGTCTAATTTGTACTATTTTCCCCGCGCCCTGTGGAGCCTGGTAGAGACTAAGAACTTCATCCTCACCTCAAACGGACTTGAATATATACGCATGTGTGACCCCACCTTAAGGAGGTTAAAAAAAAGACGCATGCATGTGATTGGGCTAAAGCGTGATCAGAAAGTGTACGACGTCTGTCAAATTTATGCTTTCAACTTTCAAGATACTGACAAAGATACTGAGAGCACTTCGATTCAATGCCTACTAAATTTAGATTGATAGTCTAACACGGGAACGTTCAATTTTACGGCAAGCTATTTCATTAAAGGCCTATTCAAGCTGTCTGGATTTGCCATTAGGAGATCTGACTTGTGTGCTTTTTAAAAGCAAGCAAATCGATCGATCAGAGTATTATATGGTGTAGCAAAATGACGTTCAAAACTCCACTTGAATTCAATGAAAAGTTGCACGTATGTGTGTTAGTGTGTGTGTGTGTGTGTGTGTGTGTGTGTGTGTGTGTGTGTGTGTGAGGATTTGGACGTCAGTCTAGTGCAAATTTCGTTTACCGTCGGACAATGCAACGTGAAAAGTTTAATAGACTTCTACAGAAAAAGGAGCTTTGCAAATGCCGATTCTTGTAATAAATTTAACGTTTATGCCTCCGACTTTTCTCGGCCACGAAGATTCCTCTTTTACAAAAAGTTGAAAACTCACTCACTCGAGCTCACTCATCCTCGCCGCAGTATCATAAGTTACGCTATGCTTGGAATCGTCCGACTTCTTACTCTACACATTTTAGACGTCGTTTCTTTGGACAATGGCTTGGCCTCATAATTTGTACCCGACATCTAAGCTACCGCGATTAGTTGCGTACTATTAAAAGACGATGACAAGCTTTATAGTCCTCTATACTGTCTGCTACCCCTGAAGAACGCAACAAAGCTCCTTTGGTCAATCGATCTTAAACGGTTTACTCGGTTCAGAGTGGCCACAAAGGAGTCAGTGTGCACGTGTCAGCGTAATTTAGGAAATCACTGTCTAGATCTTGTCTCAGATATGTATTATGTCTGTGGATCTAGCCTTCCTCTTTCAAAGGGTTGGGTTAGGGTTACTTTGAAAACTTCATGACCAGCACTTTTAAAATACACCCTTTGTCAGTTTACGTTCATTGAAGTAGCCCAAGTTTTAGTAACGGTAGATCACCTTTATCCGCGGGGTAACCTATATCCGACGTTTATAAGAGCAGGGTATTGAGAGATATCAAGTAAACGGACGGTGTTTTCAAACTGCAGTATTTTGAAAATATATCAAGTTGAAACCACCGTCCGTCGACTTGACTCCCTAAATACTCTGCTTTTATAAACAACGGTTATAGGTTACCACATGGATAAGTTGAAGGTGAACTGGTGTTATATGTAGGTTAGACATCCAGGTGATAAGATACGTCATAAAAAATAAAGCAGTTAACTGTTACCCAAGCAACTGGATATGTTTTTGATTTTTAATGAGGAAAATCTTCCAAGTTGCTTGTGGCAAACTGAGTTGGCGTAGCTAAGTTTTATCATAACAGAATCGTTGAAATATAATGAAAGATAGTGCTCTCAAAGTCCGTTACTTCTAGATTGTCCAATTTGAACAGCTCGATCAATTTATCAAAGGTTATTTTTTCTTGCAAATCGCGTCTTTTGTTGGGATCACAAATTAACTCGTGTAGACTATAGCGCCAACCACCAGTTGCGTTACATAACCGGTTACGTCATTGTAAAATTTGGCACACTGAACTGGGCAAACAGTGCGCCATTATCGAAAACGTTCAGTCCGAGGTTTGGGTCCACCTCTTGGGTTTAAATTCCATCAATGGGTTAACTAGTTAACCATTGAAACTAACCCAATGCGAACCTTTAACCAGGGCACTGTCGACCAATCAGGCGCGTCGGCGCGAATCACGTGGTCTCGTACATTCCATCATTCTTTTCATACTTTGCTGGCGAGCTCACGACAAAGTTGCAAGACGGCAGAATTCCCCTGGACCTAGGGCGGAAGAGGGGTGGCTAACCCGCCGAATTCTAGCCGGGCAAGGTGGAGAAATTTCCTAACAAGCTACAGGTACGTGTTGTTCTTCGCTTGCCGGTTGTTTTAGCGCCATGTTTACACGTCGTTCGCGGTCGGCGATTCGCGACTACATCCGTATCAACCATGTTGCACAGCGTGTTTGCTTTTGCATTGCAACATGTTCGAGTCACGTATAAAACTCTTGTGTTCCCCTCCGACCGTTTTTTTCAGGTGACTTGCCCCCGATGGAGACCCCTTTAGACGTCCTATCCAGGGCTGCCTCCATGGTGGAAACAGACAACGGGAAAAACGAGGAGGAACGCGACAAATCAAGTGAGTTTGGGCTTGTTGAAAATACCGTAACATATTTGTGTTGGGAAATATGTTGCATTCTTTACCCACCACCCCTCCCGCGAGTCAGGTGGGAGCCTTCTGATTGGTCCAGCCGGCTAATTGAATTTGTTATGACGTATACGAGGACATTCCTGGACACTGGATTTTTGCCACCCCCAAATAAAAAGAAAATTTGACTTGGAAAATTAATGTCATATTTTGATCTTCATTGAACTTCAACTTTTGTAATCATATTAACATGAAATCACATCCCTGGACTGTATGGATTTTTCAGTCCCAAATGAAAGAAAATTTTCCTGTAAAATAAATTTCGTATCTTCAATTTTCATTGAACTTCAATTTTTGTGATCATATTTATATATATTAACTGACATTCCTGGGCCCTTTTGATTTTTTCTAGTCTTGACATGATCACTAATGATAAAAGATATTGTTTTATAAATTTTCTGTAATCTATCAATAATTTTCCTGGAACTTCATTTTTGATGATTTTATTTTTGATATAATATTGAAGAATGAGACTTGCAGATTGAATAAAGGAATGTTATATGCACAGAATATTGATCAACCCCCAAAAAATTCTGCTAAGTTTCTCCTAGATCGCTGTAATATTCTACAGTTATAAGTTCTAATCAACAATTGAAGATTTGTTAACGATAATATTCTTTTGAATTTGAGTTTGACACTTCTAGTGGGTAGCTGCCTAGCTGGGTTCAGCGCCAGCGTTATTCTTGGTCAAGTAGTGTAATTCTGCAGTGTCATCCTTATCATATCCTCAGAAAGTGACAAGGACTGAAGGAGAAGTTATAGTAATGTGAATGGTCAAGAACGCATTCTTGTCAGAACAATTATGTCATAGTATAATCCTTTTTTTATTGAAAGTCCATTCAGATTCTTCAGTTTATAATCTCAAGGTAGAAAGATTTTGCAGATTTTGCAGCCTTGGTTGTGCAACGTCTGATAGATCCACACCCTACATTTAGATTTAGAAGTTATGTAACAAACAACAAAAGACCTTACAGCTAGGAGGTTGAAAGAAGGGCCTTCTTTCAACCTCCTTGCTTACAGGAACTTTGGACACGAGTCACCAAGGGTATACGTAATAATCTATTTTTCCCCAAGCAAACTTCAAGATTTAAGAAAAAACTAGATTGCTTTGTGCTTGGTAAATACAGATGAAACCTGCAATCGTAATTTCTTGGAATCACGACATGTTCCTGGAATAGCATATTATTTCCCTTTTGACTGGCATGCCTCTGACTTACATGTATGATAATGGCAAGAGAGGTAAGACTGAAATTGTCACGCTTCATTGTTGTTCTGACAAGACATACCTCCAGGGCTTGCAGGGTTGTTATCTTCACTTGGATTAACTTGATCCCGAACCGTCTTATTTCTTAGACACTTGAAGCTTCTAAGACTCAAAACTACTTATAGATATTGACATTGGACCTATTCTTATGATTGACAGCATTGACATAACAGTGAACTTTGAACTTTGAAAGTGACCATGGGTATGGCAACGCATAGAAAGAACAAAGAAAGATCAAACTAGTTGTATTGCAGGTGGGCCAGTCTAGGTGTACCCCGGCTTTTAATTATAGTGAACTACACCTGGTTTTCAACTGATGCACAGGTCATTGCAGGTCGCTTGCAACAGGTAAATATCTGTCATTAGGTAGTGAACTGGTATTGACTCGTTTTGCCAGTTCATTCTAGTGACGGTGAAGAAAAGTGAAGGATGTCACTCAAAATGTACGGAGGTAATCTCCAAATCTTATGCAATTGTCTTCGTGTAATTGTTTTTGACTAACATTACATTTACAAGTGGTTTCATTCTTGCATAAGTGTGCATGTATTCTTTGTTTTGTTATCCTTGTTCCTCTACCAAAGAGCCTATGATACTTACTCTATGTAGATTATGACTAGATATGTTTATGTCATAGTTGTACCATGATAATATCAATAGTTGATACAGGTGCTCCGAATTGGGACATATTTTATGGTATCTCACAGGCTTCGTTCACAAGTTCATAGTACATGTAATTTGAATATGATTCGCAATTGAAAATTCAAACACCAGGAAGAAAATAGAACAAATAATGTCCCTATAGTCATATCGATAGACTTAAGTACTGCTAAAGTTGAGCCATGATTTGTTAATGGTTCATTTGGTTGCCTTGATTGATGTTTACAAATGATTAAACAAGAACCAATATTTGAGCATGCTGTTAGACCACCATTATAAATCTTGTGAACACTTTATCTGGTGTTATATGACAGGAGGGTGTTGACGCTTCCAAAACGTCAACATCGTAGGAAATCATTTGCTTACACAAAACTTAGGAATACGAAATGTATAGAATCTTCATGATCATTCCTTCTAGTGCTTTGTTGTATGTAAGGGGCCATTGATCCAATACTCTTTATTGAAAAGTATGGTAGAACTTGGGTTATTTTTTGTTATGAAAAAATAGTTGATTTGGGATATACCAAAAAGGGACATAGTCATAGAATTATTTGTAATAAAATTCTATCTATTAGAAAATTTTGTGGAATTTTCCCGTTTCTATTAGGCCTCACTAATTTAATTTGTTGGTTCACGGATTTTAAAAAACTAAAAAAATATCCTTAACTGGAAAAACATTATGAAAACAAAGCCTGAGAACCAGTTGTATTTTTTTTTTGAATCTGTGAACCAACAAATTTGATTGGTGTGGGCTTATTTTGTAGTTTTTGTCTTTCGCCGCGCTTCCGCGGCGAAAGGCAATCAGACCGATATTAGATTTCTGTCCGTCTGTCTGTCCGTCCGTCCGTCCGGGTCGACCATGCCATACCGTGCTAGCGAGATATTCTACCCTGCAGATTCGACGGTATGTAACGTTATGACATACGTATCGGCCTACCATGAATGTGCTGCTTGGTTTGCGGTCCATGCCATATCGTGCTAGCGAGATATTCTACCCTGCAGATTCGACGGTATGTAACGTTATGACATACGTATCGGCCTACCATGAATGTGCTGCTTGGTTTCTGCATGGCTTATAAGCAGGAATTTGCAGAGACGGATGTGAACGGTGAGGATTTCTTCGTAAGATTGTATACAATTTATAAACTAACATGTTCGCTGTTTGGTTATAATAAAACAGACATTGTAGAGAACAGTTTGACATGTGATTTACTTTGTTTTATGGAAAATCACCGCTACAAAATCTAGAATTGTGTAAGATGCGTGCGCCGTATCTGACATGGTGTGGGAGGGGGGCGTATTCGGAAATTTCTTACTCTAAGAAATTTCAGGCTATTTTCGTGTAACAAACTTCTTTCAGCAAAATAGTAGCCCTCGGATGCGTTGAAAATAGAATTACCCACATTTAATTTATAATTTCGAAAGGGAAGATTCTGACCGAGCTCGACGTCTGACGCGTGACGTCACGACTCCGTCAAGTAAAAGCATAATTGCGTTACTAAAAGAAACGAAACGTTCCAGTAAACATACCACGGACCTGTTTTAGTTTAAAATATCTACCTTTCACATGATCTTGCCATTAAAAAAAAATATTTCCATTACTGTATATGCCATGTTGATATTTTATGTTGTTTATGGTGACAATACTTTGTTTGTTCTTGCAGAAATTCAGGACACATCTACTGATAAATTTGATTACTACAGTGCACTTTCATAAAACCCTGTTGTACTGTAACAGAGCCGTTCTTAACAGCGAAACAATCCGAATAAAGTTAACATCATTCATGCAGTTGTGTTATTATACAGTTCAAGTAAAATATACTCTGTGAGAACCACTACCTTACTAAACAGTTATATAACCTAGCACTTGACCAAACTGTGCCAGAGCTGCCAACGTTGCAGACTTGGCACCCACGCTTGACCAAACTATGCCAAACATTTTTACCTACACAATATAAGTAAGCGAAAGACTAGCTTTTTTCAGAAGCTCTTGTTTTAGTTTCTACCACCATTATTTTGTCTAAATCTGACAACGTCACCATTCATTGAAATTTAAAGCTAAAAGGTGTCTCATTCAAAGGGTAAATTCAAATGAAACAGATCCTCATTTCTTGGAATCACAACATGTTCCAGGAAAAGGATATCATTTCCATTTGACTCAGGCAGTGCTCTGGCGTATGATATCATATTCATAATGTCAGGGTTGAAGTAGGCAGGAACTAAAGAGCCCTTGCCTGAAATCTGTGGTTTTGAGGATGTAAACTGAACAGAAAGCAAATGATTTCAAAAGTGAATGATTTCAATTGAATTCGCGTATAAATGTCAAAGAAAGTTACGTAGACATCCAGGTATTGAGATACTAGTAATATCTAAAACTTACTCTTAGAAAGCAAATAGATATTTTGTTAATGGTTTGATGTTTCAGATAAAGTATTCACTATCTTTCATCAGTCTATCCAGTTGATGTCAATGAGTGACTTTTGAATTGTGAAATGTACCGAAATTTGACAATTCACAAGGAAGTGCAGAGCACATGCAAATCTCTTTTTTTTAAGGTGAAATTTTGCATAATTTTACAATGGTTCTTAATTCTGTGGCAACACTGCGATTTCCAATACCCTTATCTGGACTTCAAATGTGCTGCATGTCAGTGTGACCGCAAGGGAATTTTTTTCTTGAAACTTCACAATATTGTCGTAATTTTTTGTTGCAAACAGTCTTGGCCCAGTGAGATACAGTACCAGCTTTAAGAAGAGTCGTGAGCTATGAGAAGGCATGGCACCTCTAAGCAGCCATGTAGTGTTTGTGCATAGGATCAACCTAGTCTGGATTTCCATCGACTTTATACCAAGTGTCAATAAACAGATGTATGGAACAATACCTGCTTATTCAGAAACCGTCTCCAGCTTTGGACCGGTATTGTGACCTGTGGCAGTCTGCATATAGCTTATCGCTGTTAGTATAACAGTTTCGCTGCGCAAAATCA